>NW_028278813.1:193791-387582 GCF_059751315.1 Micrasema longulum
TGGTACAGTCCGGAGCTGGACCACCATTTTGGCAGTTGAATTTAATTCCAAAGTCATTATCTATTCCACCGGGATTGTGTGACGCTGTTAGGAGAATTCCACCTGCGGAATAGAAATATTTATGTTAGAATCTGTCTAGACAAACTCAGTCAAGTCATTTTTTATATAAATCTCTGATCGATAATTTTAAGTTGGTATACATAAGTGATGATATGCAAATTTTTCACGAAATACGAGAGGGAAACTACAAACCCAATGTTTTATTAGATCTAATAAGACTAGAAACTGCTGGTGTAGATAAAATTCCATTTTGTCCAATCAGTAGTTTGCTAACCTAAAATAAAAAAAATACACTGAAATAAGATTCAAAACCAAATATCTCATAAAAACACATTTTAAAGGATATGAGATTGAAGAATAGTTTGAATTATTTACCTTATTCGCCGCGCAAATTTTGATAATCAAAGCAACGACTTCCTTTCCTAAAAATCTACCATCGCCGCCGACAACGAGCGTTGAATTTTCAATTGTATCATTATTTGCATCAAGAATACATTGAATGAAATTTTCCGTGTAATTTTCTTGCATAAAAACTTTAACTTTTTTCCTCAATCCACTAGTTCCCGGCTTTTGCCCTTCACACGGCGTTGTAGATTTGATAACTGATTTTAAACTCATTATGAAAAGAACGAATACAGATTTTAATTTGAAAAATCAAACGAAATATTTACGTTGTGAATTGATGCACTGACAAAGAAACACGAGAGCGAAATACCCGCTTTTCACTGCTTCTCAACACAAAAAGTGTATCGTATAATCCGTAGGTATTCAATTTAGACAGCTAGTGTCACTTCAAAGTCATTCAAGGACGTTCTTATCTTGACAGCTGACTAGATTTTAACCAATTATTTCTTATTAGAATTTCAATGAATTGCATTTCTAATGTTTTGAGGTAAAAACAATACAATAATTTACACATTTTAATATTCTCATTCATATAATGATCACAAATATTTCGTGCCGATGTTAAAAATCTAATTTACTGCACGATAATGTGGGTGAAACAATTGAAACCAGTGCATATTGTCATATCTGTAAAGATGTTTTTTCCTCGTCAAATATTTAACTTCTTTTCTTTCTTTTCTTTCATTTCCTACCTCAAAACTTATCCAAACATTATAGAGGGCAAAAGGCATAAAATTAGGAATAGTCAAAAGGACAGGAATATATAATTTTTTCATTTTCATATTTTTCTGGTATTCTTTTTATTCGGTTATTTAAAATTTAAATGTAGCAGCGTATATAAATATGAGTATACAATTAACATTGCAGTGATAAAGATATTCATGATCTATCATACCCGTCCCAGCTTCTACATTACGGCGGGGGCATTACTTCGCATTGGGGAAACAAAGTTCTATGTGGAGATATATAATACTTTTTTTGAGACATGAAAGTTTGAAATGAAGACATTATTTTATCTAATATTTTTTATCAATTTTGTCTTCATAAATTTCATAATAATTGAGGATTGATTTCGTTTTTCTTTAAAGTTGTAAAGCACAAAGAACGGATATTTAAATATAAATATAATAAAAGTTCAATGCAAAAACCACATTTAGTCAGATGGAACCTTGTTTCCTCAACGCGACGATTAAATTCACTCAGTTTTTTGTTTGTTTTTTCAGATTTCGAAGTATTGTGGTTTATTTTGTTTTATGAATCTCATATGATAAATATGCTCAAAAAAACTCATTACGTTCCTAATATTCAGTGACATCAATCGTTTATAGATAGAAAAATACACCTTTGAATACATATTTTGCTTATTTGAGAGTAAGAATGTAAACATTCATACCATATTTTGTAAACGATAAGAGAGACATCGGACCATAAGACGCACCTCAAATTTCATCTATGAATTTTTAGAAAAAAAAATGTTTTGGACAATAAGACGCTTCGGATTAATTTTTGGTTGAATTTTTAGAGTAAAAAAAGTGGATTTTATGGTCCGAAAAATATAATAGTTCATTAGGATTCAGGATACACCAACATATTATTGACCTGGATATCTTATTTGAAATCTGGCAGACTAGCATTTTACTAGAGATAATTTAATTTAAACTTTTCTCCACTGTACATACAAAACTAAGATATTATGGCTGCCATCTATAATTATTTTTTGAACTTTCTTGGTGGGTTACATAATACTAAATATAATATGTCGGTAAAGAAAATAAAACAAGAGTGTATAGAATGAATATTAACTTTTATTCAGAGAGTTATGAATAGTTTTGACTGGTAGCATGCATTATATAAATAATAGTAGGATTCTATATAAGATCCTTTCGTACAAACGCTTAACATTGCAGGATTAGAGTGCAACATTACGAACAGTATCCCATAAATAGTATTCCTATATAATACAAGGAAAATGGAACACTAGAATTATGATTTCTAAGAATCACTGAGTAATATAAAGCATGCAAAACATTTGGAAACAAAATATGAATGATGAGGTGAGTGTACTTGTCAAATCATGGATATGGGTATAGACTTCTTCAAACAAAGGGCAAAAAACTTTTGAATGACAAATTTTGTACAACTTATTTTTCAATTCACAATTGGGCCAATTGAAGCAAATACAAAACAAGTTTCATATGAAAAAAGAAATTACAAAGTACATGATTTTAAAATAGAAAAATGTTACAAAAAAATACAATCTTAAATTTCAAAGTTTAAAAAGTAAAAATTAAAAAAAAGGGCAATGTGAAAAAAGTGAAGTATCAGATAAATAAGGCTAAAATCCATTTTAATTAAGAACGTGAAAGAATGATTGTAATCATTTATTCGACTGGGTCAAGTACTGGGGTTTGTCATATAAATTTAAAAATTAGATTGATATTACACAAATAGGTAGTTATCGCAAGAACAGTTTCACAAAAGTATTTACATCAAAATGTTGAAAACAATTAAATAAACAGTTTTGGTACAAGTGTCAAGGATAAAAGGTGCGGCTAAAGTGGATGCAGATTCCACAGAAATACGTCTGAGTCACTTACCATTCTTTCACATTTTTATTACAAATAGAACAAGGAACAATTTCAATTAAAATATTAAATATTTCCCCCTTACACTTGGTGTCATTCGAGTTGTAGTTAATATTCTACTAGCGAGAATTAAGCTGAACGGTTAGAGACCCTTTCACCGTGAATGTATTCACAACAATTAGGCAACCCCAATTGGGAATCTATCATTATGAAATGATGAAATGGAAAATCTTATTAAAAAAAAACAAAATGTGCTCATGCAAATTATTGGGACAATTAATTTCACAAATGAACAGTATAAGATGATGAGGAAATAGTTTTAACTTAAATGAATAGTGGAGGAATGAAACGTCATGTTGTTTTAAAATGAAGACAGTTTAAAAATAAAAATCATATAAATCTCAAAAACATGGGAAAAAATATCTCCCAAAAATAATATTTCACATTAACTCACGTGGTTAATTAAGATGTATCTTTACAATGCTACTTTGTTACGTTAATCGTTATACTTGGCAGGACTCGAGTATCGAAGAAAATTACAAAATTAAAAGATTAGGGAATCAGTCACTTGCATTCAATTACATCACATTATTCGTACGATTGTGATCTTCAAATTGAATGGCCAAAATTCAACAAAAAATATTCGTAGAAATATTACATTTTCTGGAATTATCGTCGATGTCAAAAGGAAAGAGATTCCAACATGTTCACTGGCGCGAGTTTTATACGGATCCAGTGGACATCAGATCTTTAGCGTAAAATACACTTTAGTCAATAATTGGGTGCATAAAAAGCAGGTACTAGGATATATATCCTAACGGGAACTGATGTAGAGAAATATTGACTATTATTTTATTATTTAAAATAAAATGATCGTAGATTTCTCAACATTGTTGAAATGCATGAGTTTTGTGGATTTCCACTTTTATTTTATTTTGCGGCTATTATGCAGAAAGTAACAATTATATTTTAGTTAATGTGAAAATAAGTGAATAAACATGATAAATAGAGGGTGTTCTGGTGGAAATGTAATAAATAATAAATCTCTGTATAAAATGTATCACAGATGCCTTCGGAACAAACAATTGATTCGAAGCGCAGTTAGAAACATGTTGATAAAATTCTGATCAACAGAAAAAAGTCTGTGTCTAAACGGTATCAAAATCAGCAATGTACAGGGAATGGGAAGAAATATAATTAATTGTTTGTTGTAAGGCATAGGTGATGTAAATAAACATTAACAATAATTTAAAGAAATAGTTAGAAATTACCGAAGATAGAGTAAGAAATTAAAAGTTACAAGTTCTGACCATTTAGGACTAAAGAAAAAAGTAATTAAAATTAATAGTTGTAATACAATGTAGCGGTACACCATAAAAATGTAAAGCTCAAGTTTTTCTCCGGAAACGTAAAAGTGTTCACACAAGTCTGCGGAGTCAAAAACTTCAATTTGTATGCATTACTTTGTCTTATATCCTCATCGCCTTACGTTCTGCTCCCGGAGCTGCAGATCCACTGAAGACACTCATGTTCTTGTTGATGTCTGAAAGAGTAACAATATCAATCAAATTTAATATTATTACGAAATATCGATACATAATCAAATTGAAAATTCAGAGGTTTTAGCATTAGCAGGAAAGCATTCTGAAATAATTTTTACCCAAAATGGCCAATAACATTTTCTTCCTCGCTCCAAAAGCCGTCACGCCGATTTCAATTAGATCTCCGTCCGTCAGAGAAGAGAATGTTAGTATATCCACCTCGTGAGATTGGAAAAGTTCTAGAAACAACAACAGTAAATACATCAATGTTTTTTAAATAATATAGGATTAAGATTAATTATATAGGATTGAGATTACCTTCTTTTTTAACATTTCTAAATGGAATTGCATTTTAATAAAATAAATAAAATGAACAATTTTAGCTTTGGCCAAGGAAAGTAGGCAGTACAGAAGGCAGTTATCATAATTTCTCTATCCACACCCTGTGGTGCATAGGGCACTGCATGCCACTCCAATAGCAGCTTATCCTTATAATTATTGTTACATGGAAGTTAAGATGATCAAATCAATCTTATGTCTTACGTCCAACAATGAAATATTGCACTGTAGAATCACCTTTAAAACCAATTTTTTTTTTAAAAGAAATATTAGCGTTCTTATAATTTATCCAAATAATTTTGGTGGCCATTGTCAACGAGTTGAAAATAACTCACTATTAGAAAATGGAAATCAAGTTGTGGTAGAGTGGTGTTCGAACCCCGGACTTCCGTCCACCCTGCTAGGAATCAAACCTGGAATCTCAAGCATGGCCACTACACTACACATACTGGGGTGGAATAACCTCCACTTGATTTCCTTTTCAGGACTTTTACCTGAGAGCAGTCATCGAGTCTAAAACACTTCTTTTTTATGCTATTCTTGATCTGCTCGGGCACAGGACACACAGTAGGCACTGCTATATGAAGTGCACGCCCCGGTTATGAAAAGGTCACAGTATTATATTTTTGTGTTACAATTTTTGAAATGTTACTCTAAGAAAAAAACCACAGCAACATCAGAACCTTTATTTTGAACTCTTTTTTTACAAACTGTAAGGTCTCTCACGAATATATTTCTCCAGGCCCTTCTCCTGAAGCAGTTGGCTGAGCTGCTGGTAACGACACGGGCTGCCACTGTCCTGAGGGGGGGTGGAGGGAGTCTCCGTAATGTTGGGTCGGGTCATCTTGTGTGGACTGCGAGTGCCGTTGTTACTGTTGCTCCAAATACCGGAACTCTGTAGAGGACATCAAATTTACAATAAATACATACATTCTGTATTAATTTTTACTTTAGAGTGTGCAAATCAAATATTCCAAAATTGTGTAAAATAAATGTCTACTAAAAAAAAAATATTATTCTAGTAAAAGTTTATTCTATTTGAGATTTTTATAAACAAGGCTGACAAAACTAATCTACATGCTTCACTATCTACATAGTTCATAAGATTATTTTTATTTGTTACTTAAGTACCTTGAATTATATAAGGACATTCAATCCATCTAATCTTCACATTAGTTTGAAAATGCCCTAACAAGGCGAAACAATTGTCACGAAATTTATGTTTTTATATTTGTAAAAATAAAATAAAGTGTTCAGTAGACTAAAATCAGTGTTTGATTTCTTATATTATAAATTTAAATATGGAGTTCTACAAAATAAACACCAAATCAATAAATAATTATTATTTAAATTATCATTTTTATAATAAAGAAAAAAAAAACAGAAAGGAGGTAAGGAAGAATTAAAAAGAAAGAACACAAAAAAAATATTGGAAAAGTCAGATAAATGTGACTCCATCTGTCAGGGGATAGCGCAGTTGTTTGATTTAATAACCATTAGCTGTAATGCTTCAAAGCAGAATCATCGTTTTGTAAAATATATATTTTATAATTATTGAATTAAATGCTGTTCTATGATCGATATTAGACACTTACTCCTTGCTGTTGAAGATTTGGGCTCAAAAGATGGCTAGGTGAAGTCTGACTAAAGCCATAACCAGACCAGCGGCTTGTCGGTACCCGGTACCCCTCGCTCGTGCAGGACTCCTTTACGGCCTAGGAACATTAACACTTTATTAAGCAGTTATTACGATCTATGGAGATGGATAACTTTTTTGAGAAGGGAATGTTTTTTACGTCAAACCAACACAACTAAAATACTTCTAAGAAACAAAAACATGTACAGCATTTTAATTTATATTACATTAATTAAAAATTAAATCAAATCACATTTTAGGCGTTTTACCACTGTTTGTTTGGATATGATCCATTGGAAGATTTTCATGATTTAAGATAAGATAATTAGTTATTTAGAATAGGGAAATATCACCATTTTTTTTTAATTAACAAGGGTCTACACTGTCGAGTAAAAAATATTTTTTTTTGTAATTAGTAGCATTGGCGGCCTCCGTGGTGTAGTGGTCAAGACGCTTGACTCACAGACGGAAGGTTCCGGGTTCGATTCCCGGTGAGAATACAAAAATTAAAAATGTGATTTTTCTCAAGCCTGGGTGTTCTGTGATGTAATTCACCGCTGTAATTGGGCCTCCTGGCCTGTTGTGGTGCAAAAAATAAAAATAAAATAAAAAATATTTTCAAATTCCCGCAAAAATGGTCCATTGCATTGGCCACCATACGTCACAATTCGGTTGAATTTTAAACATTGTTTGTGACTCGTCTAAATTTAAAAAGAACAGCATCGGGGATCTTGATGTCACAATTATCAAGGCTGAACATTTTGCATTTTAGTAGACATATTTTTTGACAATTTGATTTTTAAAAGTTATGTATTGGAACATTTCTTCACAATATCCGTATTGATTTTAAAAATACAATTTATTTTTCTAAATCCATTTCACATATTTTCATTGGTATTCGTAGTATGTGATATTTTCCTATTATTCATGTCATAATTATTGAATGATACGCGATGAAGATTACTTACATGAGATTTATTTTTCAGCGAGTTTACAAGGTAAGAATAAAAAGCTTTAGATAAAACATAACATATTCCCTGGGAGCTGTCGGCGTGGAAAAGAGAGAGATCTGTCTGGTGTTCTTTGTTTTATAATGTTTGACAGCGCTCTCTGTTGGCCGGTGCGATGTTTAGTTACAAGTTCATACCTACTTCAGTCCACTTAGTTTTATCACTTTCACTTTCAGTGCAAGAACTATAAAATGCCGCATTAAATAAATAAATAATTAAAAATATTAAATATTGTCATATCCCTAACTGCACCCAGTGGTGCATAGGACACTGCATGGGAACTGTAATTGGAATTAAACAAAAACTAACCTTGGATGCTTGGATTTTCATCTGATGATAATCGTTTACTGGTGTCAGGTTTTGTTGGATAGTTTCAAGAGTTTTCTTTTCATATCCGGGGGCCCTGTGGTCTCCATCAGTCATCTCCGATATCATAGTCAAGAATTCTGAATAGAAAATGACACCATTAAAAAAAAAAAACATCTAAGGAGTTCTAATTTAAATTCAGCATTATTTGTTTGTTGCAATTAAGATTTTGTAAAGCCAATAAAATGAATGTGGGTTGAGCAGGTGGCTTACCGTTGTTGTTATTCTGATTTTCATTGGTTGTCGGAGATGGAGTAGGGCTATGGGACTTGCTGATTGGGCTGACAGATGGACTCACAAAATTGCTTCCACCCCCGTTACAGCTGTCGCCCCCTGAGAGAAATAACAAACAAAAAAATTCTTATTGTTGTTGCAAAAATATGACATTGACCGCGCGAGGATTAGATCACACTAACAAGTGCTAAAAGACTTCTGTCGTTTACGCATTTGGCATACAGTATCAACGTTTGTTTTTTTTCTCTTTTGACTTCTAAAAATGACATGTAAATTTGTTCACATCTCATATTATGATGTAATTTTTAATTCAGCTAAGAACTGACAGTGTGTTACAGAAAATCTGTGTTGTCCTTGAGCCGGAATTAATTATTACGACTCAAATCTAAACACATATCGATGGTCCCTACGAATCTGCATTTTGCGAGGTTTACAAGGGAGCAAACAAAGCTTAATATTGTTTTTAAGAAGTTATCTGATACTGCCGAATTGCCAAACATTTGTCTACTGAAATACGATAGATACATGTGGATAAATACGACAGATATATTACCAACATGTACCTATTGTATTTCAGTAGACACATGTTGGGCAATTCTACAGTATCTGACAGCTTCTTTAAAACAATATTAAGCTTTGTTTTTGTTCTCCTGTAAACCTCGTAAAATGCTGTTTCGATAGCATATGTAGAGACCGTCGATATGTTCAGTATAATTTGATGTTTGAATGATTTATAAAACTTGGTTTTTGTAGGATTAAAAAAAGATATCCATTAAATTTTTTCTCCAAATTTATCATAGTAATGAATGAACATATAATTTTATATAAAAACATACCAAATTTGTTAATTCATTCATAATTTGATTTTCTCACGTATAACAACTAAAACTATAGATATTACTATATTAATTTACATATGGTTTGAGTTTTCAAAATTGATGCTAGGATTGTAAATTGAAGATTACCCGAAACACTGTGAACATCGAGAGATGCAGAGCTGCCTGTAAAGTTGCTGTGGTATCCGCTGCTCGCCTGGGAACTCACGTTTAGCAACTGCCCGAAGGAATTCTAAAAATTATTAAATAAAATACTTTTAGTAAAAATGCACTGTAAGACACGATAACATTATTTTTCATTTGATTCAAATTATCACAAATTCCACAGAGAATGCAAAATACTTTGAAATTCAAAATAATTCATTTAGTGATTCAAATATATTGTAGTATGTATTATAATATAAGCTACCAGATTATTTTGCTATGATTAATGGACTCTAAATTTAATTATGTCACATTTTTTTAGTGAATAAACAAAACTGTAAATATTAAAAAATATTATGTTAATAATTCATTTTAAAATTTTGTACAATTTTATTACACGCTAAATGTGATAGATCCTTGCGAACACATTTAGGTCTATTGAATTTTTATAACAAGATTAAAATAGAAAGTGGTTACCTAGATAATGTCTTATTTCACAAGTTAGTATATATATTTTTTTACAGTTATTCAATATCAGTGAGGTCTCAAATATATACTAAAGAGGTATTTGCAAAGATTTTCTTTCTTTTATTAGAAACTTTAATTTTAGTTCATGGAAAATTAATTTTAAAAAAAAGGATTGTGAAATAATCATAAATCACTGCATTGGTAATTGGTACACCAAATGCGGTGAATATTGATCATCTCTTACGCGAATGTAACACCTTGATCGCCATAAGCCTTACGCTTCAGATGCCAGTCCAAGAACATGAAATAGTGCAGTGTGGAACCACCCTTTAAATCAATATTTCATGTCGGCCTTTCCAGGAATCAAACCCGGAACCTCAAGCATATATTTGTTGATAAGAGAATGAATGAATCCAGTAATATTTAAAAAGTTGGATTCTATCCTGTGTTACACTGCAACTCAATAAAATTATAACCAGAAAAAGAAATTATACCGGTTGGCTTCCAGAGCTGGACATGGAATGGGTGTGCATGCGGCCGGAGGAGTCTGTAGCACCCTGAACTCCCACCTGGAACTGCTGCACACCCAGTTGCTGTTGGAGGTGGTTCATCATGTTGGAGCTGGTATTCTGGGACATCATGTTTGATAGACCTACAATACTTTTTATTATTACTCAGATCTCTCATTATAAAACGCAATTCGATGACGTCACATGTTTTTATTTATTGAAAATTTACACGTACACTACCCTGCCATTACACGAAGAAAGGTCATAACTACATCAAAGTAAATTTTGAGGAAATGAGTGTTTTGTGAAAAGTGAAGATTTGAGCTTGTTGTCGTAGCTTCATAAACAAAGATACTTATTTTGTAAAAACAGTACCTAATATTTTTGGGAAATATTAAAAAAAAAAATTACTATAGATTTTTACTATAAAGTTGGTTGCTCGGAGGTTTCTGTGTCTGCTGTCTTATTTCTGTCAAAACCAAAGTCAAACCACCACTGTATAATAATAAAAATACATCATCATCGCCCCATCATCCTAATTCACATTAGGGCACTGCATTGGCAAATCAAATGCAGTGTAGATCAATCATCTGTTACATGAAGCAAAGGTGATCAGTCTTACGTTTCAGCTGCCAGTCTTAAATATTGCAGTTCGCAAAACCTTTAAAATCAATATTCCACGACAGGACCAGGGTCACGATTAAAAACGCTATCTTCATCAGTACATATCGAGAGGGTAAAAAGTAAAATTGATATTTATTTACGAAAATGTGTATATTCGAATGAAAATTTAAAGAATTTTTATCAGTAACCTGCAATTGAATGTTTAACATGTTTACAGAAAATCTAAATAATCAAATAAATAATAATACGAGACAAATCACAGAGGGCGCCCCTGACGGAAGTATTTGGAGCAAGTGTGTGAGGATTTGGACTGCGCCTTATACGTTGAGCTGAAGAGGGCTGCAGAGAATAGAGAGCAGTGGAGGACGAGATGCAGGACTTTACTGCAAACCAATCCACAAGATTGAGACTTCGAAAAAGAATACAAGTACACTGATATCAAACATACCCCAAAGAGTCTGCTGTGGGCTTTGTATGTAATTGGGCGAAGGGTTCGTCAGAGTCATTCTCGGGTACTGGAACATGTTTCCATTGGTCTGCGACTGTGGAGAGGGCGGAATGAGCCCCCACGACGGGGTGAAGAGCGACGGGCTCAGGTTGAGCGGAGACATTGGACTGGGGTAGCCGCCGGGGGTGGGCGGGTTGTACTGCGGGCTGGCGAGGCCTTGGAGGGCGGAGACGTCGCTGAGCCTCAAGGGCGGCAGCGGGTAGGCACGGCTGGCGTTGTGCGCCAAGCTCTGGAGCGGAGCCGCCACCCCCATGGGGGAGTGGGGGATGCTGGCACGGTGGCTCGGGGAGAAGGGGTTGAAGTGGTTGGTGGCCTCCGTGTTGCCGGGGAGCATCGGGATATGGTAGCTCTCAGGAATGCTCGCCACTACGGATTTCTCTTGCAGATTTAGGAGATGACGCCTAGCTTCGTAAATATCGTCTGTAAATATTACAAAAAAAACTATCAGTCCTTCCTTGGCATAGGAAATTCCTAGCTAGTCGGGACCTGAAACAAAGACCCTCTGTACATTGGAAAAACAGTGAAATAAATAAATAAAAAGGAATTAAGATTTTGTAATTTTTCTAATTTTTTCAGATTAATGAAAATTAATTTAGATTAACATATTACACTAGAGACAAAGAACATTATAGGGAAGGAAATATGGAAGTCTCAGAATTTACAGGGTTTATGACCTGTGATTAGATTTGAATGAACTGAACACATGCTAATATTGATTTGAATGCAAGTAATCATTGCAGTAAATTAGGTACCTTCATACTGACATACTTCCAATAGCTACCTGGTCATATACTGATTTTCAGCAGAACACGATAATATATTTAAAAAAAATGAAAAAAGCACATTTCTCGATACTCATCGTAGTGCCTATCGTTAATAGAAAAATCACTTAAAAACAAAAGTTAATCATGATCAGAACATAATACTATAAAATGATGCAAATAATTTAGAATTTGTAAGTGGCAGTATGTGGAAATCTTTAAACAATTTTTATACATTTGTGATAATCTTAAAATGTAAAAGAAAAATTAGATAATCTAAAATAAATCTTACTGGCGTTTCTCTCGATGCCCTTGATAATGACAGACAAAGCACAGAGCTTGGGTTTCTGCCTGATGTTGATGTAAACGTTGAGATTCTGCATCAAATTTGTGAGATGGTCGGCCTGGATCTCTCGAACCTCTTCAGGCAAATCAAACATTATCACTAGGGGTAGACTTCCCTAAAAGCAATAAAAGAAAGGTTTATGGATTTTATATAATATAACCAAATTAACAATACAGAAAAAAAAACCCTGAGTTTAGATTAAACAAAATCAGTATAATTATTCTTATATACCTGGTATTGTCGACATCGGTGTAACGTATTCAAATGGTCTATATTTTGTATGATTTCTTCCAGTATTAGTGTAATGTACGTATTACCAGGTGTTTTGCTGGTTTGCCACTGGCGACTACTGCAGTCAGGCTTCCCAGCGTAAATGGGAGGCCACCCTCCCAGGCAGGTCCTAAGGCCAAGTCGGAAGGTAGGGGCACGACTGCGCCGACTACAAGTCAACAGGACTTTCCACCCGGTCCGAGTGTTACGAAGAGGTGAAGGCAGTCGGCGGGCAGAGCGGAGGCAAAGAACGGAGACCGGAAAACATACAGGGTGGATACCAGAGCTCAACTAGTTTGTTAATACAAAATTAGACCTTTAAAGCTTCGCCGAATGGAAGGGGTTGTACAACCTCCACGACTCCAGGTAATGTGTCGGCCGCAGGTCTCGTAAATACCGGCGCATTCTGCACGTACAGACCATTTTGCCTAAGACCGCAATGCGTTTAAAATGTTCATTTTTCATATTTTTACAGTGGCCTGTTTTGGACTTATAACATGGTAAATTATCATTATTTATTAAAACGGTTTCTAGGCATCGCTTCCGGTATCGCTGGCCAGACCCAAAAGCGAACCTTTGTCTTTATAGGGAATCTAGCACTCAGCTAACAGATACTGGGGTTTCTAGCTAATTTTACACTAAATCTGCGCAACCGGAACAATTGGGTTTCATTTTTTTGACTTGCAGTTTATTACTTTTTCGGTAATTTGACGCCGATAAGCTAAAGTGATAGTAGTATAAAATAATATGTCAAAAACTTTGAAAGTTGTTAAAATCGTCTTTCGAGATGTGTTGACCCTTTATAAATATCTCTAGCAAGCTTAGCTGACAAAATTCAAATGAGTCAAGAGAATATATTAAATAACATTAACAAAAATCACATTTCAAAAATAAAATACAAGAAGTTTAGTTACCACAAGCTGTTGCCTAGCGAGGTAGACGTCCTCAATGTTCCCGGTGATGGTGACATTGCTCTTCTTCAGCATGGGGATGTTGGGGTCGCTGGCGTCCGGGAACATGATCTGTGTCTTGGTGTTGGACATGATGACCTTCAGCTGGCTGGCTGCGCGCCCAATCACCACCTGGTGGTGCATGGGTGTGATCTCCAGGGACATCTGCACCAAGGTCTGTTGCTGCAACGAGTTCAGACTCACGTTAGGGTGATAACAGTGTCAAGGAAAGAAGAGCTGCGTCTTGGAGTTAGGGAGATTATTTTTTTTATACAGTTTTGATTCACATCATCAATTAGACATATAGATTACGCAGATAGGGTATAGTCTAAGCTTAACTGGGCTGTACAGCAGTAAGTTGTAAGCAGGTGTTTAAAAGCATTTAAACGTATATGGCATCAGAACAAATAACAAACGAAGTTAGTTGTAAACTTTATAGCAGTTTGCACTCACTTAAAAGATTACAGAATTTCTTGCCTATTAATGTTAAGCAAACATTAGTCCAGAGCTTGCTTCTTCCACTCGTTGACTATGCGGATGTATGTTATCCAGATGCTAACTCTGAATTACTTGATAAGTTAGAACGATTGCAGAATATTTGTTTTCGTTATATCTTTCATCTTCACAAATTTGACCACATAACCGAGTATCGCACGCAACTACACTGGCTCAGTATCAGGCATAGAAGAAACATTCACATTCTATCACTTCTTCACAATATTTTTAACAATCCCACTTCGCCTGTTTATCTGAGAGAGCTCATCCAACCTCTTTCACAACACGGACTATCTCTTCGTTCTAGTAACGAGAGAACCCTTTAAATACCCTGTCATAGCTCTAATTTTCTTGCCTCAACTTTCACAGTAGTAGCCGTTCGATTGTGGAATAATCTACCCACTAATGTTAGAGACGCCCCCCTTCTTTATTTACAATTAAGTCAAGATTGAAATGTCACTATCTAAATATTTTAGTTGTTCCTTTATCCTTCTTCTTTCCTTCCCATCCCCTCTCCTCTCTTCATAGTATAGTGTAATTTTTTTTATTTTTTATATATTTTTATTTTGTTAATTTTTGTATAAAATTGTAAGATTCAACATGTCCATGTATTTATAATTTTCTCAAACTGAACGGTTTGGGTAGGTAAGAAGAAATTGCCTTAAGGCAATATGCCTGCCCTTATATGTATGTATATATATTTAATATGTATATAAAGTGTCCAATAAATAAATAAACAATTTCGTAGAATAACTAGGGGTCAAAAGTTACTTTACAAGTAAAAACAAAAGCGGGGATTTAAATCTTTAAAAAATAATAGTGACGTCAAAATAACACAAAAACTTTTAAAAAATGTTTCGGTTCAGATTTAAAAAAAAACTAAATGTCCTCATCATGTATTTTCCCGTTATTTAATTGTAGAGATTTTAAGCAGTATATGAGATCTGATGATATAGCATGTAAATATATTACAACAGAGATGAAGAACATTTTATAGAAGGGATTATAAAAGTCTTGGCATTTACTATGTTCGAACATTTATATTCCTTCAATTCTTCCATCTGTTGATCTTTGTGAAGTTAAAGAGCGGAAACCGTCATTGATGCCGGTGATATTCTGACTGAATTATTTCACCTACAGACTAGGCTACGCCTGAAAATATTTTTTATACTTCTTGGACCAGCGGGTTTTAACTCCCCAAGGCAGTTGAATCCAGTTCTTGTCTACAAAAATTTGGATTGACTCAAAATATTGTTGATATAGTATGTTAGCTATTACATAAGTCTATTATTATTTATTTGAATATAATACTTGATTGCGAAAATAGGACATAATACAAAAAAAAAGATGTTCTCTTACTGCAAGGTTTCCGCACATGTAGTTAATGAGTAGGGTAGTCGCTTCCATAGTTCCCTGGACCTCCCACTGTTGACCCTTAACCATCACCAGAGTGGCGTGAAGTTTTGGCCTGGTTCTCAACATCACCTAACAAGATGAAAAAAGAGAGAGTGAATGATATTTTTACATAACAGAGATGAGAATGGGAATGGTTGTCTGTCGACTTCGATAAAATTCCTAGACTATTCAATCCAAATATGGTCACTCCCTAGAGATCAAAGTCAGAATAGAGATGGAGCGAGACTGCTTTTTCAGGACACATGACCTTCTATTGCAGTAGATACTTTAATTTAGACCTCCGAATGCGCATTGTACGATGTTACGTCTTCTCAGTATTTTTTTACAGTGTCGAAATGTAGACACTCACCCGAGCCACTTCGAAAAAGCTCGAAGCCTTTGAAATGTGGTGCTACAGGAGGATATTAAAAATCCCCTGGGTGGACCGAGTCCGAAAAGATGACGTCCTCCGACGAATGAAAAAAGATAAAGAGGTACCGAAGACCGTAAAGAAAATAAAACTTGGGTACTTTGGGCATGCGATGAAATGATAAATTATACAAATTTAGATTCACACATAATCAAATATACAAAATAACAGAGTATCATTGAAATCAATAGAAAAAAAAAAACAAAAACATAATTGAAATGATAATTGAGATATGGTTTCTAGAACCTCACTTTGTACTATAGTAAGAAATGAGAGTAATAAATAATATGCCAAATAACAGTGCGTACTAAATTAAATAATACAAACATACATGAAAAAATATAAAAATATCAAGATATATAAAAAGCAAATAAAAGTATGGAAGGAGAGCAGATTAGTCAATTTTCACTAATCTCAAACTTTAAAAAGATTGACAACCTCGTCCCTATCGACAATGAAAGGTTATATTGTATGATTAGAACTATAATAATAACATTACCTGGACATTGTATTTTTCTTGAATTTGCACAACATATGGAGAGGATGCATCGGGAAGAGCCTGTGAAGAGCTCATGATAGGAAGCTCAAAGCTAAATATCAGTGGAGTAAGAGCCTAAAGAAAAGTATCAGAAAATGGTTTTATTCTCTGTATATTTCGTTCATTCTATTTTCAATCTATGTTACTGTATAAATAAAATAAAAATAAAACAAAGCAAAATTCATAATTGTATTGAGTTCTGAACACATAGGCATGTGGGGGTCTAGGGATTTAAAGTTGCATCAAAGTTTAGTTAAATAATTTTTGCCTTAAGTTGAATGTTAAACATTTTTCAATGCTAACAGTCCTTAAATCAATAATACAAGAAAATATTATTGCTTAATTAATTAAACTACTCTTATGTTTATTTTTCTATACATATCATAGTATAATCATACATAATATAATATGTAAATTAATACATTAGCTCGTTCTAATTAACAGAAGTGCAAATTTGAGATACCACTTACCGATGGGCAGCTTATTTGATATAAATAATATTAGACATGATAAATTTATTTTATTAAAAATGAACCATAACATCGTGCAAACCTTTTCTGAACAGATGCCTTGATACATACCTAATTTTGCAGGATATTTTGAAGCCAAATATATTTGTTTAGGTTATTTTATTAATTAAGCGTAGTATGATCAGAAAAATAAATATAGTAACTAAATATTCAACAAATTATAAAAATAAATAATCACAGTTAAATTTTTTCACAAGAACGTGCTTCAAATTTATATATTTTTTAAATATCTTCAGTACCACTGGTTAAATACATACAGCTAAAAAAGCTAATATATAAATCATTGTACATAGTAGAAGTATAGTACAAAAACGTGGCTATTTAAAAAGTTTTAGTCAAATTGATTATTTAAAAAATTCAATAGATGGTTTCATAAAATAATATTTTCGATAATGTAGCAAACCAGACCTTTCATAAAGCGGTTGTTCTCTAATAAGAGTCCTAATATTATTATTTTTAATTCATTTATTCATATTTTTAAAAACCCGTTAGGGTTATACAAACATATTAGGTTAAGTCATGTTATGTCTCCATAGTGTACTCATAACACGCTTTTTAATGTTGATTAAATATTTTTTCCCAATATAATTATTTTTCAAGTAGTCAGGTAGTGCTAAAGTCCATTGAGTAGTATGTTTGAGTGTCCTGCAATAAATTTGTCCTTGATTTGTTTAACGTGATAGTGTTATTGTTGTCTGGCTTTACATCATAAAAGGAGCCTCATCCTCGGGGGACCACTGGTTAAACCTGTCTTTTGTCTACGAACATTTGGACAAACTCAAATATTGTAATGAAACCAACTGGTCCAAGAAGAAGTGTAAAAATTAAAAATTTGTTTTCAGGCGTTGCCTAGTATGTGAAATAATTCAGTCAGATGAATGTCTTCACAACAATAAAGGTTTCAGCTCTTTAACTTCACTAAAATCAACAAATGGAACAATTGAAGAAATATGGATGTTCAAACATAGGCAAAATGGTGAATGTTACACAGTGTGTAAAGTGGCCACTTAAACCAGCCAATGACAGGTCATAAGCCCTGTAAATGCCTTGACATCCATATTTCCTTGTTTAAGGTATTCTCCATCCCTGTTGTAATTTGTTAATCAAACTAATGTGTTTTTTTTTCAAAAAATTCAGTCGTAGGGGGGGTCTAGTGGGGTAAGTTGTGTATTAATTTTATGATTTTATTTTGTTGTCTTTGTATCCTTGATATGTTTGTCTTCGCTGCCCTAGTTCTTGTATGTTCAATAGACCATTTTGCAAATTGTACAAAAGGCATTTTATTTGTTTTTAAAGTCAAATAAGTAAAATCAGTGAGAGGAGGTTGGCACTCAAAAAATGCAGAAAATAATATTTAATAAGTGAAAAAAACAAAATATTTAGCTACATGAACGCGTAATAAGATAATGAACATATTGGAATTCATAACTCAATTTTTGAAAAATGGGCTATTGAACATACAAGAACTAGGGCAGCGTCTCGTTACCGGTTCCCCAGAAGGCGATCATGTGGCTCAGTTTGTTTTTGACATAAGTTTCGTAAGCCATTATTTTTTCTTTTTTTGGTATGTGGTCTTTGATTTTGTTGACGAGGTTATGTAATGATGGTTTTTGTCGGTTGCAATGAGGAAATAAAAGATAAACAAGATAGTGTATCTAACCTTATTCATTCATATCAGTCTTATCAAATTAATGAAAATCCACAGGAAGATGCGGTTACATACCCTGACCCTTGCTCTGGCCCTCTCTACGCTGTCCATGTCTCCAGCGATGGATACCTGGTTACTTTTTTCCATTGGATTAGACCGGTTGGAATCCGGAAAGTGGATGTGACAACCTGTTTCTTCCATCACACGCTTAATTGTGAGACCCCCCTGAAGAATAAATATTATTGTCAAATTTTGATTACTATTTTCAATAGAATCTTTTATGATTAAATGATACTACTGTTAACCATTCCCTTACTCCAAAAACATCCGGGCTTTATGGTGCTGAGTAGTCAATACATATGAAAAAAAAAAAAGATTTTAAATCAGAAAATTGGAATATTCATAGATAATAAGGTAATAGCTTCAATTATTTTTAGTTGTCAAAACTGATGATATTTTCAATATAATTGCTGAAAACATGAAAAATTATTAGCTCATGCTGGCAGAGCTGGCGAAAGAACCACCCCTATCAAAAGTCGGTGAGCTACTAAATGGCTAATGGCGAAATGCTGGCAACTTTGCTGTTTGTGACACGTGAAATTGTCTCTTTCCCTCCCGAATATACCTGTATTATCGAGAGTGAGACGTAAAGAGTGTGTGAGACAATTATATATTCTGTTACTCTTTTACTTCGTACTCCGCAACATGCGACACATTGGTAAACTTTCTCTTGTATTAGTGATGTATCTCTAGTAAAATGCGTTATCCGTTTCCAATAAATATGAATTATTCAATAAAAAAAATATTCTAACCGATACGTAAATATATAATGGAGAAATACCGAAAATCTTAACCAATAATTTATTACATTTGTAGAGAAGTTATTAGATGCAATTTGTACCAGCTACACATCACCGGGAAGGGAAAGTTTAATGAGAGCTGCAATTTTTTCAGACAAATTAGCACGTAGATATATAGGTTGATTTTATTATTATTAACCGTTTAAATGCCTGACGCATTCAACATATTTTGTAATGCGTTTGTGAAAGAAAAATACTGTCAATTGGAATAAGTTTTGTTGGGATGTCATGCTGAATCAAAAGTGGAATGGTCACTCTATGGTGGTAAAACATATTCCTGCTGCTCTACCATACCCATTGTCAATCGCTGGCATTCATAAAGTATCACATTTTAATTAGTAATATTGCAAATTTAAAAATCGTTTTTATAATACCTTTCCGATTATATGAGAATGGTCGGTGTAGCTCACGTCAAGTTTCATAGTCACTCTGTTGCACTGTAATTAGAAAAAAAAATTATGATGCCTCATGTTTCAGATGTAAAAAAAATACCTCGAAAAATACTCCCAAGGAAGTAATGAAAACAAAAGTTATTTATTAATTTCAAAATAAATAAAAAAATCTATTGTTTATGTTTTAACAAACCAAGAGAGAAAAATCAGTACGATACGAGTTATGAAACTGCTGAGAACATAATTTAATTGTACGGTTTATAAATTCATTACATCACAGGAAGAATAATGAACACAATTCATCATATTAAAAAAAAATACTGTCCTCTAATTGTACCTCTTTTAATTTGTTAAACATGATTTAACATGAGAACACAGAATCAATAGGGTAAAATACTAATAATAAGCATATTCTGTTCTTTATTTTTTTAATGCATTAGGTACTTAGTTACATAGTAATATAATGGCAAATTTGTTGAAGATTGGCGACATTGCATGACAACACTGTAGGATTTGGGAAAAATAATTCAGAGAAGAAGTACGGAAAATACATGCTTTTGATTATTATACCATAGACAAACCATGCAAAAACAATTATTTTAGCTTAAGCAACACACATATTATATTATATGTATATTTGCATTATAAACATAGGTTATATTTTAGTGAAAATAAAGAACATATATATAATTTCATAAAAAGGTGCATACTACAATATTCTACATGCAAAGAAACAAAAAATATTGAAATAAAAAAAAGGTGCATACTACAATATTCTACATGTAAAGAAATCAAAATCCTTAAATTAAGTCTTAGAGCCAGTTACATAAAAAATGTATATATTGGCTGTGTTTTTATAAAAATGAAAAAAACAGGTTGCACGAAAAAATAAGATGGTTTTATCTTTCTATCTACCCATTTGACGAAAACACAATTTAATTTAAAAAAAACTTTTTTAAGCAAATTTTTTGTGGTACATATTTTTATGATAGTTAACCAAAGTTGATGGTTAAGTGTGTCAATTATTTTGGTCCAGTTTTCATGTAATGCGTTCACATTGATTTGAATACATTCAAATGGCTATGCACTAAATTGCACGCTTCAATTCATGAGAATTGAACAAATTCATATGAGCTATTTGTCGATTGACAATTCAAATGTAACCAACAAGCATCACATCAAGTAGTGCAATTTGGAATGAAACAAATAAGCCTCACATTTGATACATTGGAGTAGGAAATGATCATTGAAGTTGATCAATTAGAAACAGTACACTCAATGAAGTTCACAGATTTATTCAACTTGCCTATATTAAATGAAGCATTTTAGAAACAATAAATTAATACCTTTAGAGCTTCATATTTGTATTGTTTTTTTGTTTATTCTAAAACATGCTTAAAATATTTTTTTAAATATGCGTCCTTACTGGGGTCTGGAGGACCCATATCGAGGACATTTTACATTATTCTATTGTTTTCAAACAGAAAAAAAATTAACACAGAAAATTGAGTGAGTAAAAACACGAGCACCTATATTATAAACAAAATAGGGAAGCAGTATAAAACATGGCAAAATGTATTACCAATAGAATATAGAAATATAAATTGGTTCGGCCAAATGAATATTCTATCTTCAGCCAATATTTCTCTTTTGGGATCGGCAAATTGGGGACAATAAAAGACATTGCTTCTCTGTAGATTTATTGGCTGAAGATAAAGGTGAATGCAGGAGGGCTCTGGTACTGCAGGTACCGATAAAATGATGACCACTAACGATTACGATTACGATGAGGACTACTAAGATGAGCTAGTCGAGCAAGATGGAGCACAGAAAGAGACCGAGAAACAATTTTCTCTTCCCTTTATAGACTGATGGTAGTTCCAAATACAAACTTTAATATTATGAATCTAATAGACAGGAACCTACCAACAGAGGAACACCAAATTTCGACATCCATGTTTAGCTTTTTCAAGATTTCTAGCTTATTACATATCGTTATAATGAAATAATTGATCATTTCTTAAATATATACTATTACTGTGCAGTATTGATACCGACAAAAAAATCCATATATATATATAACACTTTTGAAATAAGTTGGTATGTGCGGAAGGAAGAAAATATTGACCATTACCAAGTTACCACACAAAGCAGCGATTGCAAAAGAGAGATTACTGAAATAAAAGAAAGATGCAAAACCGTAATAAATATACATATTAACCTTTGAAGTAACTCAGCATGACTGTAGAAAGAAGTCCTGAAAAATGCAGTCATGTTCATGTTTTATAAATAATCATTTTCACGAAGCATGAAAATTGTATTAACATGTTCGCGGCTATGCAGTCTATAGCTGACAAAAATTTTCATAGCCATTCTATAGCCCTTAGTCCAAACGACAATGGCAATGAAAAGACGGCAATAGTCTACGTAAAACTGAAGACATTATATGGTAGGAGAAGATATATATTTATTGTCCCTGTAAAAAACAGTCAGCAACATGTGTCCCAGTATGTCAGTCGATTAAGATTTACTTCAAACCATCAACTACAGTCTGAAAATTATGATATGTGTACATACATATAAGTGGATCCAGTGAGAAAAGTGTCAGGGAACGTGTTAAATAATCATCGTTCTCTTTCCGCACCTAATGGTGCATAGGGCACTGCATTGGTACACCAATCGCAGCGTACCTTGATCATTTTTGTTACATGAAGGTAAGATGATCAGGCTTACGCTTTAGGTACCAGTCCAGGGACTATGAAATATTCTAGTGTGAAAACACCCATTCAAATAAATATTTCTCATCAACCATGTCGGGAATCGAACCCGAGACCTCTTACATGGCAGGCTAACGCGCTGACCATTACACCACGAGGCCGACAAATAATATTATACATATATTGATACACCATGAAATTATTCTGTTGGCAGATTGATTGCCTGTTTCTGAACCCATTGGTTCATAGGGCAGTGCATTGGTAAACAAAATGTTGCATATTTCGATCATCTGTTACACGAAAGTAAGATGATCACTCTTACACTTCGGGTGCCAGTTCAGGAACAATGAAATATGGCAGTTTCAACTACTTTTAAAATCAATATTTTGTGTCCACGCTACCAGGAATCGAACCCGGGACTTTAATATTTTGATCTCAAGCCGATTTCCTCATTCAGTATTTTTACCTGAGAACATCCATCGAAGACCGGATTTCTGTCATGCCTACTGAAAACTTTTCTCAACACAATACAAACTGACTTTTACGAAGAACTAGCTGAAAAACTAAACTCAAATTAGTGATTTTCCAAATTACTGAAGATATGCCAGCACTTTTTAGTATTGTTACACAGCGCAAATGTGGAAAGGTTTATTTCACTTGACATCTCATTGGACAAAGGCAGTATTTTTAACTCGAAACAATTTCAAACAATGCAAAGAATTTTAAACCGAAAATTCCGGAAAAACAAACTTTATGAAAGATGTTAAAATTATTTTCCACCATAAGCAGCTGTGACCGCCTTTCCTATTTTAGCCCCCTGGTAACCGTAGGTGTAAGTATAATAGTGAATATTACACTTTCTAAATCCGAGCGTCATTATTATGTTATTCAGAATGACATTCCGAATGACGCAGTGAGGACCCTTCGAAAGGGTAACCTCAACACTTTAAAAGGATTTCTAATACCTATTCCAATCTAAAGGAACTTTTTAGAATACCCTGTAGTAGATAATCGGTATCTAAATCCCTAAATTAAGCACAACAAGAGTTTGACCAATCGAATGTTTATTACTTTCAAACATGAAAACTCGCTTACCATATTTAAATATTTTTTGAAATATGACAGGTTTATAGATACACATATTAAATAAATCTAGCGAATTGTGATATTTGGCCACGATCCAACCAGAATCAAACAAGTTTCAAAATAACACTTGACGAGTAAACGCCATCTTGACAAATGTACCCGTTTCGTCATAACTACCCTTTATTTTATAAACATGAAGTAAAGCACTGTCGATTGCGTCAAGAATCTAAAAGAAAACTTGAGACTAAACTAGACAAACATTTAATACTTCACTTGTAGCAAAAACAAAAATTATGCAAATTATTCGTCATCTCCAATGCATAACATCATTATATTATATATCGAAGACGTAGTAGTTGATAATGGAGTAACATGGTTTTATATTAGAAAATATGCTTAGATTAATTCCAATATTAGTGTTCTATTATCTTTACTCGCCTGAGAAAATCAATAGGAAAACACCTCGACTAATCTATTTATAAAAAGAGTAGAAACATTTGTTTATCTTACCCTTGTATCCAAAATTTGCATTATCCTATCTCTGGCCATCTTTACGTTTTCAAGGCGGCCGGCGACTCTCACATGAGGATCTGAAATTTAAAATTATTAACATTGCGTACATAAAGATAAAACATTATTTAACAAAGCTCATTTGTAATTACCGTTACAAATTTTATTGATTTCCTTGGTGACAAAGGTCTGCAAGTACCCTAATATTATATTACGATATTCAGTTCCAGAATACATCTGAAATGATTTCCGCTGGACTAACGGATCCCTCATTTTTCGATCGATTTTTGAGTTAGATACGGACAAACGAAAACTCGATAAAATAAATTAACTGTTCAAGTCCCAAATAAAAAGATCAAACTATCGCGCCAAGGAAATACTTTACTCTAGCAAATACGTCACAGTAAGGCGGACAGCAAATTCTCGGAATTCGGATTTTCAAACGTAACGATGAATGAAAATAGTGTTACCAGTATTTTATGGAAAACTGTGCTCGTGTAGAAAAAATAAAGAAATTATTAAGTAGGAATTTAATTAGGACACAACTGTAATTTTATTTGCAAAGAAATATTCGCATTCTTAGAAAATAATAAAATTACCCATTAATAAAAGTCCATATTTTTTACATATATTGGAAATAATATTGGTCTTTTTGACGATCAAAACTAAATATTTTTTCAAAGAAAAACTATTCTAGTTTTACAAACCCTTTTTAGATTTGGCACCAACTTTGAGACGCGTCGGCCAATTTATGACTGTAGATGTTTCATCCATAATCTGTGAAAAATAATTTACAACGTATTATGTTTATTTACTAAATTGAAACTTAAAAGCAGTGTCCATAAAAAAACATTTCAACCTTACCTTTTGAAAGAAATTGTTAGCTGTTTCATCTTCGTTAATATTATCTGAAAAAAGAAATAACAAACGATTTATATTAAAAATAATTTAATCCTGGCCGGTTTTGGGACACAATACTTTAATTCGTCAAAACTACAACGGGTTACTTATAAAAAAGTGTAAGATAAATCTAATAAAATATTGCAATCCCTTATCGCACAAACTCACATAAATGTTGGAAACCTATTTATTGGTCTTCCAGAATTTTCTGTCTTATTTTATCATTGATTATATATTATATCATTTTTCCCCTGAGAAAATTAACGACCCTTTTCTTATTTTTTAGTTGTGCCGGACCAAAACTTGATTTTCAGCCGAATCCAAATTTCGTCTTTTGTTTTAGAGCAAAGAATGCAAAATACGTTTTATATAGATTTTAACCCTAAAACGGTCGCACGCGGAGTGTCATTCCGTAATATGTATTTTATTTTCGCGGGCACAGCGCCCGCACTTCTGTTACGGCTACTTAATATTATCTTCATTCGAAGTTGCTGAACGTACAATTACCTGCATCAGTCCCAACTATGGATGTAATATTACGTAATTTTACCAAAAGGCGCGGTAAAATACCGTAATTTACGGTAATTTTCGGTTAGAAACGAATATGACGTACTAATTTTTATTTTTCGAAGATATAACAAATACAAGTAGCTTTATTTTAGGACACGTTACATTTACATGACAGTGAAAACCAGATTTAGATCCATCGGGTTGTCGAGATTTATTATAAGTATGGGACGTTCAAGGTCATTCGGTATGTACTTTTTAAAACTTTTTTCGATAAAAAAGGTTATTATGTTTTGAAATTTAACAGGATCAGTGAACATAGGGCCCTTAATAAAACCTTAAGTTTGCGACCTTGAACGACCACCACTCATGTAGCAATTTTGAAAAAAATAGGTTTTTTTACTCATAATTACGTCCCTGAAGATATTATTTAAAAAATATGAAAGTCTGAGAAAAATAAAATTTACTAAAAAATAGCAATATTTTTTTTTTCTTCGAACTAATACCTACTTTCTAAGATATACATACGTTTGAACATCAAATAGAGTTTATCGAAATAGCGGAAAAGCGGTATTTGCAATAACACAAGAGCTGGCAGCCGACCGAGATGCCCGGAGAATCTTTGTGGACACCATATGCTCCAACTACGTAGCGGACATAGAATGATGACGATGATGATGACTTTAAACCATTATCATCTATTAAAATGTAATTGCCTATCTTGGATTGGGGTATGTACCTTTGTTAGCTGGGCAAAGTGAACATAAAATTGTATTTATAAAAAAATGTATGAAAAAGTATTAAAAAAATAGAGAAAAACCAATTCCTGTTTTGCGTCAGACTTTATTATAAGAAAAAGCCTTATATTTTTATTGTGTTAGTGAGTTAGATATGCATGCCAATTCTTCTTCTTCTTGTTCTTCAGCCTTCTGTCCTCCACTGCTGGATATAGACTTCTTCCATACCCTTCCATTTCTTTCGTTTGGTTGCTGCTTGCAGCTAATTTTTACCCCCCACAGCGGCTATGTCGTTGGATCATCTTTTTTTAGGTTCCGACGCCTCTCTTATTCTCCAAAGGTCTCCATCCTAACATTTTTGGGGTCCATCTTGTGAGGTCTTGTCTCACAACATGTCCTGCCCATTGCTATTTCAGTCTTGCTACGCAATCCATGATATCCGCTATTCTGGTTCTGTTCCTAATTTCCTCATTTTTTATTCTGTCTTTTAGGCTTATATCAAGCATAGATCTTTCCATGGATCGCTGTGTGCGTTTGAGCTTTTCTACATTTTTTTGCAAGTGCTATGGCCTCTAATGCGTACCTATGTAGTCACTGGCAGTATACATGATTCATATGTTTTCCTTTTCAGACAAATCGGAATCTCTTTATTTTCTAATACTAGGTAGGTAATAAGCTTTTTGGTAGAATACACGCAGTTTGATGTCAGAGAAAATTTGGTTTCTTCTTATTACTTTTTTTAAATTTTTGGTGGAATTTGCTGTTTTTTTTATTTTCTTCCGAATTTCATAGTTCCTGGACAGGTACCTGAAGCGTAAGACTGATCATCTTACCTTCACGTAACAATGGTTTATAAGAAATAACATAACATATGGAATCATAAATCAGTTATAAATTATTGACCGATTAAATTTTATTGACCTCGGAAAATGTGTAACTTAGAATCGGTATTTTTTTCATTCAACTTTCAAATAATTGTGTTTTCTACATCAGAGTTAATATGAATGAATCGATTTTACTGAAGATAAATATATTAATAAATACTGCTTATGATAAATATTGGTAAACATTATTTAACCAAAGTGAGCCTAAACAAGAGTATAAACTAATAGAAGTTTGCGGAACGTCATTCCGCTCACGACCGTTGGAGTAAGTTTGATTGTTCAGGGCGCGAGCGTCCCAGGGGTGGTATTCTAAATCTCATCTACCCCCTAGAGAGTGGTTAGTTTGGAGATTTTTTTTATACGATGACACTTTGCTTCATATAATGGCCACACTGATGATTATACGTCAAATGACGTATAACACTGTTTAATAAAACGAAAAAAAAACTAATGCGGTTTGGTTAATTCAACCTAATTAAGTGTTTTGAGTCGCAGTAATGTTCTTAATGAAAATCATCATGTTTGATTTCACGTGTTCACATTTATTTGACGTTTAATCACCAGTGTGGCCAAATATGAGCAAAATGTAAATACACGCAAAAAAGAAAAAATCGCAAATTAATCACTCTCCAAGGGGTATAGAAGATTCAGAATACCACCCCAGGGGCAAAATGTCAAATGGCTAATTACCACCATTGAAAAGGTAAATAATAGTGATACAACGTGGATACAACAATAAGATGATTTAAAATTGGAAAATTTACGAACCTGCCAACATTCCTTCCAATTTCCTCCTGTCCACTCGGAATCTATCCTGAGCTACCTCATCAGCGTGGATGTTCAGGACAAGAGCTACCTTTTGTAGCTCCTCAGTAGAACCCATTACGGAGTTCATGGATCCTCCCGTACCCGAATCTGACACCTAGTAAACAAAATATTAAATTATTAAATATTCAAGAGTAGAGTCTTTCTTTTTGTTCGGTCATTTCTTTACGTTATTAGTAGGTACCGATATCAAGTTTTTCCTGACCAGTGGTTCCCAAACTTATGCACAAAGGATCCTCTCTTGAAGCACACACCCGATTATGAGCACCCAAGTAAAATAACTCGTCACTACGTCACTAGTTTTTTCTGAATCAACCGATGCTAGAGCGTTGTGATAAATTTCCGGTTTCCGGGAAGCCAACTCAACAATCAGCAGAAATCCCCGACGAGAACTTGTGACGTCATGTGCGGAGTAATTTAAAAATGGCAAAACTTAAAAAAATCACCCCGCTAATGATACGATGCACTAAAATATACATTTTTAAAATTTGGCTTAGTTTGTTAGTCAAATGGGAAGGAGTCTTGGACGTGCATAGTCCCTCAATAGAAATTGTACAGAAAAATATAATTAAGATACTATACAAAAAACATAGATTATTTCCTTGTAATAAATTATACGTAGAGAGTGGACTCCTTAGTTTTAGAAAATTATATTTATTTCAGTGCCTGAAGTATGTTTACTTGAATAGGGAATTGTTTAGTAATTATTTAAATCTTATTAGTAATAGATCCGATAGTGTACTGTCAGTTCCAGGATGCAGAACTAAGTTCGCACAAAGGCTCTTCTGACATGTTGGTCCAAGATCCTTCAATCTTCTAACTAAGGAACTACAAAACATTAAACCACTGGTACAGTTTAAAGTAGGTTTGAAGTCTTGGATTATCATGAAAGGAACAGATAGACACATTCTTTAAAAATAATAATTAATTCAAAATAAAAATAAATGCATACTACAAATAAATCATGTTTTCGTAATATCAGCATATGTTAGTTTGGTTTTTCTTTTCTTTTTCTTTTCTTTTCTTTTTATGGTCATGTCGTACCATATTTATGTGCTATAAACTTTTAATAATTAAAAAAGGAATGGCCCACGCTCAGACGCTGAAGTTTTTGTGGGAATTTTTTCCAATTTATGTTATAGCTTAATTTTAAGATGGATTTTTCCAAAGTGTATTTTTGTAATTATATTAAAGTGTATTTATTAATGTATGGAAAAAAACAAATAATAAAAAAAATAAAAAAAAATAATTTTAAAAATATGAAAATACCACTTTCATTACAAATGTAATTTTAAGGTCTTAAACGTTAAATGGCGGTGTGAAAATAAAATATAAATAAAACTTTTTGACATTTAAAATGGTCGAGTTTTTCTACTGACATTTCTTGGTGGAACTCCATTTTAATTATTACAATAAAATTGATTATCGAAATAAAAGCCGAGTGATACTTTTATCCACAAATTTGGAATATCCAGTCACGTGACCAGCCACATTGTGGATTAAAGTATCACCCGTCTTTTATTTCCATAGTAAACGAGCTGAACCCGGCAATGCTTTGCTATTGCTAAATTTGAGTTCTGGCTAAATATATTAAATGAACACAATCGAAAGTTTGATTTCAATTATTGTATTAAGTCCAAATTAGATATGTACAAACATTATAATTTTTATGTTTCAGTTTAGATAAATTGTGAGGACAGAGAATTTTGATAAAAAAGTCTGCGCATTTTTTAAAAACGAAACAATATAGGGACACGCCAATTGTAAATATCTATAATGTGTAAAAAAGAGCTCTGCGCTGGTTAGGACATGTAGAGTGAATGGACAACGAAAGAACGGCTAAAAATATTTACAATGCGAATATTCATAGATGCAGAAATAGAGGAAGCCCGAGCTTTGTCTTTACATGGCATGACCAAATCCAACAACTTCTTAAAGATGGATTTGGCAAAAGTCGGATTAATCGGCGCGCGTGCATGAGAAGATCCACGAATTTAGAGGAAGCGAGATCATTTTTTTATCAACCCTGGTGATGAATAAAAAAAACATTTACCTCCTTAGGTCCTATCTTTTTTTGTACTTAATAAATGGAAGATTTTATGAGCTTTAAACTTTCTCGTGGCAAAGATGTACATTTATCTGAAAACCGCACGTAAATCAGTCCGGTAGTTATTCAGTCCACCGACGACAACCATTCGAACATTGCCTTTTATATATACTATATATATGTATATAGATTACAACGAACTTCCATCAAGAATTTTCTCTTACAAAATTAAAAAAAAACAGCAAAAATACATTATGGTTTTATTCCACTTTTATTTATATTTTTTACTAGAGACCGGGTTTCGTCGTGACCGACATCGTCAGACTGGTGGGAGACGAAACAAATTTCTAGTTATATACAAGTGCAAGCAGGGATTGTAAATCATGGTTTGAATGAACCGGGAACCGGAACCGGAATGAACCGGGAACTTACTGATGTAAAGGTGCCTACGACAGTAGCTTGTCACTTTATCTAATGTCATCAACATCATCATTCCCTTTCCACACCTAATCGTGCCCAGGGCACTGTATTAGTACACCTATCGCAGCGTATCTTGATAACTTTTGTTACATGAAGGTAAGATGATCAGTCTTACGCTATAGGTACCAGTCCAGGGACTATGAAGTGTAAAAACACAATTTTAAATAAATATTTGGGAGAGACCTCTGGTATGGCAGGCTAACGCGCTGACCACTACACCACGAGGCCGACAATGTCTGCACAGTTAAATATGTGAGATGTACTTATATTTTTTTTCTTATTTTTTTTCCATTATTTATATATTTACGAGTATATCTGTGTGGATTAAAGTATAAATATGTATTATTTTATGTATATTTTTTAGACACCATAAGTTTATATTAAATTATTTAAATAAATGCATTGACACGGGTTGTGCCCAGTGAGGTATTCATACCTAAAAACGTAAGTGTATGTAAAACGTGAAATTAAAAATAAACAATTGTAATTATGGGAATGAAAGAGTTAATCTTATGAATTTAAGTTTTGTTTGGATGTACAATAAAAACAAATGTAAAATATATATAACAAAAAAATATAGTAAAAATGTATTTGAAGTACATTCAAATCGTGATTGTACTTGTATATAACATAGAAATTACCTGTCTGAAGATATCGGTCACGACAAAACCCGGTCACTGGTAAAAATTATAAATAAAAGTGTAATAAAACTATATACGTATTTTTATTATTATATTAAAAATTGTGTTTGAATAAACCCGTTTCGCTGACTACCGAAAATAGTTTGTCGCGAGCAGAAGGGTGTTGCGAGGTGACGTCACGCTGGACTTGGGGGTCTAAATTCGGGCTTGTGTGGGCACAGCGCACGCTCAGTTCAGTTGTATTTCTTACTGGTTAATTATTAATTGTTGACACTCACTTGAATTCATAAAATAAAACACACCCTCGGAACTTAACTGTTTCATTATACAAATATATTCGAATGTAATTTATTTATTTAGTTTGTAAATTAACAATGCTAAATAAATTTACTTACTTGTATAACGCCATAAAATAAATATACGTAACTTAAATTTATCTATATAAAATACATATTACTTATCCTCAATGCATACAAATAATTCTGATCGAAAAGTGGAGACGCTTTGAGCTTTTTTGAGGCTTTCTGGCAACTCATTAAACATTTTTAACCTTTATAATAAAGATTTTTCTTAAATAAGGTTGTAACTGTTTATTCTTTGGAAATAAATATAATATTTATGAGAACTTTCTATGTGCAGTGTGGCGGAATTTTCCTTTTCTTATTTTAACCAGAAAGTAGTCATTGTCTTTAAAACACGTCCAGGTTTCTGGTTAAATTGGACTATTTTTTATTTAATTAGATATTCTTAACACCACCCCTTCGACAGTTTTATTATTTTACCGGTGGAAACAATTATTATTTCTTAACTAAAATATTATATCTATATTTTCCAGTAAAAAAATAAACTATGAAGTATTTTTTTATTATAAGTACGCTTTCATTAGCATAGAAATATTTTTTTGATAAATTTTATTGTTGCATGACTTTTTTTTTTACGTCAAAATACGCAATTTTTTCAGACAAATTACATTCGACGAAATTCATTTACGACAAGAGACTTTAACACGATGGGAAAACAAAAGATGTTAACAATTTGGTCAAAAAATATAAAACAAACTTAAATCTCCCAAGTCTTCAGGGGCGGCGCGTCAGATTTGTTAGAAATATGTGACTACAGATTTAATTGATTAAATATAACTCACCTCGCTCATGTTGTCACGATCAGAGCCATTCCTAAACTCTGCCAACTGGGGCTTAAGACTTAAGAAATTACTGAACGCCATTTTCAGGATTTTCAAAATTCCGTTCAAATCGAAATCAAAATACGGGTTTTATTTAAAGCGTTTAGACGCCAGTCATAGCGGACAGGTACTTTGATTTTATTGAACAGATTTTAAACAAAATGAGATAAAAATAATAAGTTTTTGATCCGCGGGATGGTCTTGAAAAATATTTTTATGTACATTACGCTCCGTACCAGCGAAGGTTTGAACCACACCCGCGGAGTTATGATCAGAACTGAGAAACAGACATTTTGATAGGCCTTCGAAGATTTTAAAAGCGCCCTCCAAATGACATTGCGACAATTTTTCAAATTCAAAACGGTTAGGAGGGTCTGATGTATTGCGCAGTTCATACACGTGCGACATCTATCGACTTTGACGTAGCTTGTCAAAATGGCTAACCTGTAAAATAAATCTGTTACAGTCATAGAATTAAAAATAGTCCAGAAACCGCATACGCACATCAAACAGAAGGCGACTAAACTACTCATAAATGAGTAGGTTAACGTTTTGACGCATTAGTTTCTTTGTAGACGTCGCTCAGTACACAACTCCTGATTTGAATTTAACTATGCCGTGTTGTACCCTTTTGAAGTGTAGAAATACTGCTAGGATCTTAAAGAAACAGGGTGCAATCACATTTCACGTGTAATTAGCAAATGAATGTGTATGTAACAATGCATTACTTAAAATTTTTATTATTTTTCCATCTGTCAGATTGCCGAAGAAACAAAATGAACATTTCAGACCAGGGTAGTGAATTTCTTCATACCACTTTGCTCTTCTAATGAGAGAACTAATGAAAATTGGATCTCGGATTTATCGTGAACTTTTGACCGAAATTATCTTTAAAATCAAATATTATTTAACAAGATATAAAAATATCCGTTTTATGTAAAATAAAATTTGTTTTACATTTTAAGTTCGAAGTTTAAGTCTCAAGGTTAATGAATAACTAACTGACCCGACAGACGTTGCCCTGCCCAAACGTTGGCTTGCCCGCTATTACCTTGGGAAAAATACTTTTCATGGATAAGTAGGTACCTAGGTACTTGTTTATGATTAAATTCCAAAACTAAAAATTATTAATATTCAAATATTGAATGTATGTGGGTACCTAGGTACTTATTTATGGTTGAATTCCAAAACATAAAATAATTCATTTTCAAATTTAAAATTCTTTTTGCAAATGTCAAACTCTGCTCTTCTCACCAACAGGGGTGCACATTATTCATGAATGCGAATCTCAAAAATGTATTGAATGTCAGTTAATATTATTTTAGTATTACCAAAAATCCGCTAAAAAGAAATAAATGGGATGAAATTATAAGGAATATAAGGAAAGAATCTGATTGGGATCCATAAAAGCGAATGTTGTTTGTAAACATTAAAACACAAACTTTTTTTAAACACAAAAAAACAATATCCTTACATTTTTTTTGGTATATGCATTCTCCTCGAATACAACCCTGGTAGGTCGATGAAAAAAAGGTTTATGCTTCTAACTTTTTTTTTACAGATTCGATTGAAAAGTTTAATATCTACGAACACGCGCAGAGTAAAGATTTACATTTCGCTAAAAACCGCACCTAAATCGGTTTAGCCGTTTAGGAGAAGTTAAGTGACATCACACGTACAGAAGAATTATTTATATATATATAAATAAAGATAACATCTTCAATATGCTGTGTAGAAAAAAAGTTAGAAGCACATATATGTTTTTTTATCGACTTTCCAGGGTTGTATTTGACTAAAATACAAAATGTATTGAAAAATTCGGGGGATGTTTTTTTTGTATATCAAAAAAGTTTGTATTTTAACGTTTACAAACATCCATTATTTTAAATGGATACTGAATTGATTGATTTCCCAATTTCTTAATTTCTACATGTTAACTTATTTTTAATGGATTTTGAGTAATGCTTAAATAATTTTGTATGATATTTTACACATTTTTGAAAAACGGATTCTTAAACAAAATGTACCACTGTTGGTAAGTAGCGCAGAGTTTGAAATTTGTCAAAAGAATTCTATATTTGAAAATGAATTATTTTATATTTTGGAATTTTACAGTAAACGAATACGTAGATACTTACTTACATTCAAAATTTAAGTATTAATCATTTTTAGTTTTAAAATTCAATCATAAACAAGTACCTAAGTACCTATTTATCAATGAAAAATCTTTTTCCTTTTATATGAACAGTTTTTGCACACTTTCACGACACAATCAAGAATTTTACTTTTCATTTATTTTGGTTTCGAATTAAATGTTAAGATCACATCAAAACACGGCTGGCGGCTAAAGAATGGTTAAATTCACGTGGAACATGAGTTGAGTGTCATAATTTGATAGAAGGCTCCGGCTAAAACGCGGTCTGACTTTTCTTAATTAACAAATTTATCCGAATTTTCTCCATGGATTATGGCACTTGAGTATGATTTTTGCACGATTTTGATTTGAGCACAACGAGGCCTCTCAGCCAATCACATAAGGAGATAAAACGAATGACTTATTCTTATTACGAATATAAATAAATAACGTGTGTCCTTATTTACGAAAAAAGGTTTGTTCAACCAGCAAATAAATAGTTGGCAAGCTAACGTTCGGGCAAGACGTCTGTCGGGTCCGCTAGTTCATAATAAATATGAATGTGAGATCTGTAATTGGCCTTACTTCTTTAAATTGTTTACTTATACCTTATGTAAATAAAAAAGACTGCATGATTTCCATAATAAATAAAAACTGTAATGTTTTGAAAAAAGTATGTGGGAATACGTAATAAATACGTTTCATAAACATAATAAACTTGAATATTTTATTTTTAAATCATACAACACAAAGTATTTTACATTAAGTATAATATTTTGAATTACATTCCCAGGAGTTCCAACAACTCAATTCGGGACATAAATAATATTAACATTTAGAAAATAACACATATTGAGAACAACAAAGCAAGTTTAGCACCTTTATAACTAAATGTAGCACAACAATATATACGCCAAAAACCTTTTCTTACACAAGCAGAATAAATATGTAACAAAAACGCTTTTAAGAATAAAAAAGGAGTGAATCTACTAAGGGAGATAAGGTCATTAACATCACATGCCATGCAAATGATGCTGCCATAGTGATGATGAGAACATATCCATCTCAGTTAGTAAACATCTGGATGCCTAAGAAATGTCGTGTAGTACAATGAACACATGATTATTGGAAACATAATTCGGATATACAAAACATGTGTCAGACCAAATCATGGTGTATACAACAGAGGCGAGGATAGATAGAGAGAAAATAACAAAATATATAAATATTTTTTTACTCAGATCTTCCAAGAAAAGGTTTAGGTACCGTCAAACGTGACAATTTTGCCTAGTTTTAACAAACTTTTACAATATCATTTTTTTTGTATGGGACAACTCCTATCCATTTTGTTGAATAGTGATACATTTGATACATAGTGATACATTTGCATTTCTACAAGTACGAAACGTTTGCTTTTCTTTTATTTATGCTATTTTAGAAGACAAAACATACTGGGCAAAATTATCTCCACTTGTTGACAATTTTGCCCACTTGGTAATTAACTTTTATTTTTGGTTTTATCATCCTTATCATACGGTTTATTACTACTTTTCATGTTTTATTTCCTTCTTTAGACTGTTAAAAATATTTATACAAAAAACATTTAAAATAAAAAATAAGTCTTCATTATTTCACAAAAAGCTGGCAAATTTAATAAATAAAACTTTCTAAAATGTGGTCGGATATTCTTACATTTTTTTTATGGTTTAAATTATTTTTGAATGGTAAAAATTAAAATTGGTTTTTGTACAACAATTTTTAATTTACTCACAGAAAATGACTCAATCTTGCAGTTTTTAAGATTTAAATTGAATTTATGAAAACCTTGACGCAAGATTACAGGTTCAAGTAAAGATTTCACTATGTTCCAATTAAATACATCAGCAATATCCTCAACTTGAGATCACACAAAGCTCCATTACGTTTGCGTCTTACAAATGAAATAACAATATTAAAATTGTGGTAGTTGATGCGCTGATAACTTAACCGACATAATATTTGTCATTTTGCGTATCAACAGTGTTAAACTTTACTAAAACGAAAGCGACTTTTTCACCGTTATTAATTTCAAGCGAATCAGACACTGTTTTTTCGTTTTCCTCGGCCGAAGATTCGGAGGCACGTTGTTTATATTCGTCGTAATGACTTATGAATGTCTCGAAATCTGTTGATTCATCAACTGAGTAGGCATCAAAGTCTGTTGTTTCCGTGTCGCTATGACATTTTTTTCAATGTTCTCCTCTATAAGGTGTAGGTATCTTTTGATCCTGATTGCAGAGAAAAATCGGATTGATTGTTTACCAATTGTTGTGGGGTAGAAAAAGTTTAACAGAATAACTAGCTTGTTATTTTCAGCGTGTATTTGAGTTGAAACCCCCATCAGATTTTTAAATCTTATTTGTTAAATCTTTGGCAAAAAATCTGATTTGTGGGCCAGTTTGAACAAAATATCCTATTACCTCGTGAAAAATCATGTTTTTACCATTTACTTCATTTTCTTTTATATTTTCTACTTTCTTAGATAATATTTTTTCAATGTAATATGTAGCGACAACCTTAGACGTGGGCAAAATTGACAAAACACTAGCTAAGAAATCTAAGTCAATTTTGCCCACTTAAATATCTATTGTGTTTGTTCAAATAGATATACAGAAATACGTTCTATGGCGTCTTTATTATGTATGCAATGAAATATCTTAAACTTACTTGCCTCCTTTCAACATAAACTCCGCAACAACAAAAGTTTTGACAATATTTGTAGATATACACAAACAGACCTTCAAGTTTAACTTCAAATTTCAAGTGATCAACTGAAGCTGGCGGTAAACTAAATATTTAGTTTTGCCATGGAACTATCAAAATATACTTATCAAATGTAATTTTTATACCAGAAACTTTTCTTACTTTAAAACTTGATTTTGTTAAGGATTTTGGCAGTGGGCAAAATTGTCATGGCTGGGCAAAATTGTCATGTTTGACGGTAGAAGTCCTTGAGACGCTATAATCTTGTTAGAATCTGTCGTCTTATCCTGGACGTCAATTATTGCTGACAGAGAGTTGAATAAAAACGGGGATTTTCCTATCCCTCTATCTCCTCTTTTCCTCTCCCCTGAAGAACCTCTTCTCAGGAGAGATGAGAGAAAGAAAGAAGAAGATTACCGTTTAAATATTAGTAGGTCTTATTAAAACTCTAGTGTTATCAGCAAATACTAAATTTGAATAATATTTGTTTTTTTTCAATAGAATGTACCATATTGTTTTCTGTCAGTTTGATCTAATTATTCTAGTCAGAGATAATGTAGACCTATTATTCTAGTGTCATTATGTCGTATTAAACGGAGTTTTAAATCATGAATCGATACATTTTAATATTAGTAGTCGTGAAGTTGATTTTCGTAATGGATTGCCAAAGTATTTTGGACGTAGATTTCAGTCCAGGCCGGACAGGAATATTTGCTTCCGAGTCCGATTGCAAAGGCGATGAGTTTAAAGTTGAAGAGTACGCAACTTTCAATATGTCTCCTCCACATGGTTCTAATGGTTTTTTCCTAAATATTGCTGGCTCTGGATGTCTTCTGACCAAACCCTTTCCATTTACACCAGGATCTGGAGTTGTATTAGTTTACTTTTCTATTTCCCCTGGGGTCAAGCTGGAAATTATTATAAACGATCAAGTGTTCGAACCTGATTTAAGTTTCACTTCTTGGGGAAATTTCGTAAAAACTCTCGAAGATATTTCGGGACTCTTTCAGGTAAATACAAAAGTGGCAACTAAAAAAAATATTCTTATTTTTATAGCTGAAAATTCAACATAGTTATGTTGAAAGCAGCCAGACATAGAAAAGTGAAACTGAGATAACAGCACGTTTGAATAACAAAATCTCCACAACAGTTGGATTAATACATAAGTTTTTTTATATTCCAAACAAGTATCTAATCACGTATTTGACCAGTTTCTGCAAATTGAAAAATGCTGTTTTTAAGATCAACACTATTTTCAGAAGGTGATTATTGCACTTTATTGTATAAAAGCGGCCTGACTCTTTTTAGCAGAACATAGAGTTGACTTTACTCCACCCGGTAACACCAATATATCATTTTTTTCAAAATTGTTGACTGGCTGCTTTCGGCATAACTACGTTCAATTGATCTGCCTTAATTCAAGCGGAGTTCTATTTTTGTATATACAAAGATAGATAAGTATTACATTAGCAACAATTTATCAGCATATACTTTTCAGGTGAAGTTCTTGGCTACTTATGTCAGCGGGAACCCACTTCTTATTATAGATAGATTTGAGGTAACTCCACCACCTGATCGAAGAAATGAAAATATTACTGAACATATTACTTTCAAAGTTTCTTCAACTTCACCCGTGACTGAAGCAACAACGGAAGATTTCAAGTTTAAACAAAAAAAACAAGTAGTAAGTAATCCAGATGTAACGGGAAACGAAGAAAATAAAACAGGGTCTACCGAAAGTGATGGACCAGAGTCGAGCAGTGATAAAGGCAATGAGACAAATGTTACACCAGAACAATCGAAAGACGAAGAAGCTAAAAGTAACAAGAATGAAGATAAACCGGATCAAGGGATTGAAGGCAGTACGGATAAAGATAGTCCAAAATCATCGAAAAATAAAGAAGATGAAGGTTACACAGAAAATAAAAATCCAGACCAAACCGAAAGTGAAGAAAATGAAGAAAAAGAAAAGGTTGAAGGAAACGAGGAAGACGAAAAACCGGAAACTTCAAAAGATGAAGAAATCGACGGGGGAAAAAAAGACAGTGATGATGAAGTTTTATCGGGTAGTAATGAAAACAAACCGAATGAGAATAATGCAAGTATGATTGAAAGCAGACCAGGAGTGGAAGCCGATAAACAGCCGATAAATTTAGACGAGGACAGACCCTTAATGAATCCTGTCGATATTGGTGAAAAGGTTATTGATTATAAATCCATAAATGACAATGAAGATTATTATGCTCCATGGTCTTTAGATAAAATGCGATCAGTTTTTTTCAGAGCAATTAATCAATCAGAAAGCGAGCGACTTGAAATTATTGACCAAAAGAATAGAAATTTCTGGGGGACCGCTGCAGTAACGGGTATCGTATTATCTGTCTTGATCCTCGCCGGTCTCTTTGCCGTAACCTTGTTTTTTATAAATTCCAAATGTATATCTTAGAATTGAAAATCAGTTAAGATATAACAAAATTATTGCTAAAATAATGAACGCGAGTGGGTTCAAGATGACATTTGAATTTGATGACAAGATGCACACATCTAGAATACATTATGTTTATTGTGAAAGTTAAATCTCTTTTGAATATCAAATTGTTTGCTCTGAGGATCTATTTTTGGATGAGTTTACGTGATGATTTAGAGTTTATTTCTTCAAGAGAAACAACGTAAGCTTTAAATTGCAAGATAAATACCTTAAATGGTAAATCTGATGTAAAAGATATTATCGGGTGCCGTAAGGTCAATTCTATGTTCTGCTAAAACAGACAGGCCGCTTTTATACCAAAAACTGTAATAATCACCTTCTGAAAATAATGTTGATCACAAAAACTCAATTTGCTGAAAACACCCACAGCACTAAGAAAATCTTACGGTGTAGAAACAGATGGGAAAATTAATGCCTCCAAAAATCCTGTTCTCTTAAATAATTTTATTAGCAAAATAGAAACATTATTGAGTATTTAAAAAAAAATCAAAAACTTTGTTCCGAAAACGAAAAAAAATCTTATGGATGAAGCCCATGTCAAATCTAAAATTTGTTATATGCAACAACTATGGGGAACAGTAAACCAAAAAGTCATATAGACTACAGCGACAGCAAAATATAATATTGAAGCTAGTACGTGACCTCCCTTATCTAACACCATCTGAAGAATTCTTTCTAAAAACTAAACAATTGAATGTCAATAAACTTTTTCAACTAGAATCTTTAAAATTTATTCATAAGTTAGCCACTGATATCATTGCATACAAAGAACTAAAACTTGAAACAAATTGTAATAAACATAGACATAAGAATATCAGAATAATATCGAATACAACATTTCAAAACAAGACAAGAACAATCGAGACTGAAATTATACAATAAACTATCAGACAAAACTAAACAAAAGACTCAGATAAAGTTTTCGAAAAACGTAAAAAATATAATAATCATCAACAGAGTATGAATAAAAAATGGTATATTATTTTTGAAAAATGAATGTAATAATCCGCAAGGGTTAATACATACATTTTCAAATAAAAAAAATAATTAAAGTGGATGAATACATGACATGTGTATTTTAATTTGATGATTTCATTAATTTAAAAATGCCCGCAAAAAAAAATAATTATGTAATAGATAATTATAATTTAGGTTTATTTGTAAATATTGTTTTTTTGTTTGTAACAATGGCCGTTGTTTTCTTATAATAAATCAAATAAATGAAATTATATTACCTCGTACATTCAAAGTTTGCATGAGGTATCATTCGATATTAAATCTTGCTGTTTTTTTGCAAAATGAATATTTTAGGTTGTGTGGTTCAGCCAGACATTCAAAAACCACTAAAATTCATTTGACGAATAATTAAATTTTTATAACAAATTAATTAAGATTTTTTTAACATTATATCCAAATATAAATATATGTTTAATATATAATGGCACAACATACATTAGAGTTTTATTAGAGCTGGCTGTTTTCTGCAAAATGCACATCATAGACCCGGTCACGGTCAGCAAGACTTCAAAAATCATTGAAACTGGTCAAATACATAATTAAATTATTTTTCGTATTTAAAAAAAAAAACCGAATGCATGCATTATTTATTCTAACTGTTGTGAAGATTTGATTATTCACTCTATTCACACAAGTGCTTTTTGCATAACTACATTCATTTGTAAAAATATGTAACTTGTATTTCGGCCGATATTATCTCGTTTTGGGAAAAATCCGTAATAAATATTTAAAAAATATTATTTACCTACCAACATTACTATTCGGAACTGGTTGCAAATGATTGCGTCGGTGGAAATCAAAATCGGTAAAACCCATTTTCGGTAAAAAAAAAATTAATGTGAAACTATTATAATATTACTATTACACGAGTTGCTTATATCTAAAGTGGAATGATCCAACGTTTTACTATAGTAATTCGAGATTGAAAATTAATTTTACATCAAAGTCGACAAAATCAATCTCGTGTTTTATTTCACAACTAGCAACATTTAATGTGGCTAATAACAGGGGTGCATTTTTTCAATATGGCCGCTTGTTTGCATTTGACAGTGAGCGTGTTTATGACTCGTTGCATTTATTTTAATATTCTTTGAAAATGAAATTAAATTTTATTTTATTTTTAAATATATATTTTAATAAGCTTGCCCACCACATACCGCACACCGCATCTGAGGACATAAAGCTAGGGTTTCCTAGGACAGCGGTGCCCGTATCTTAACGGCCGTAGTGAACGGTGATGCGGTAGGCAGCCGTCGTAGCGGTGACTAGAGAGTGGTTTTATTTTTTAACTGTGTTATCAACACTATTTTTATAGGAAACCACTTTCTAGTCACCGTTACGACGGCTGTCAACCGCATCACTGTTCACTACGGCCGTTAAAATACGGGCACCGCTGTCCTAGGAAACCCTAGCTTAAGTCTCCTTGGCGGTGCTCACACACACACGGAAAAGTTGCTCGTTGCTCGAGAAAAGCTGCCCGAAGGAGCTCTCTGTAATCTGGTAGCCGTAGAATTAAGAATAGTCCAGAAGGAGCGTAGAATCATATTTGAATACATCGGACTGTGTCCAATAATCCCTCAGTATGCCCCACTTTCACCGCGCGCATTCGTGATGTCGCCGCGTAATGTTGCACGATAGGAAAAAATATAAACACAACACAAATGTACGGTAAAAAAAGCAATCTGTTAATTTCTCTAAAATTTTATTGTGCACGCGGAAATATTGATTGACACAACAGAGTCGATAAGTATTAAAGGGTCATTTAATAAGAGTAATTGAATTAATGAACTTTAAAATTAAAATATAAAACACATATTATTTTACATAAAACGGATATTTTTGTATTATGTTAAATAATATTTGATGTTTTAAAGATAATGTCGGTCAAATGTTCACCACAGAGTTGTTTGATTCGAGGTCCAATGTTCATTAATTCTCTCATTAGATGAGCAAAGTAGGGTAAAAAAAATTACTACCCTGGCAACACCAACGAAATATCCATTTTGTTTCTTCGACAATCTGACAGATGGAAAAATAATTCAAGTTTTAAGTAATGCATTTGCTACATACACATTTATTTGCTAATTACACATGAAATGTGATACCATCCTGTTTCTTTAAGATCCTAGTAGTATTTCTACCCATTAAAAGGACACAACACGGCATAGTTGTATTCAAATCAGGAGTTCCGTACTGAGCGACGCCTACAAAGAAACTAATGGGTAAAAAACGTAAACCTATTAATTTATGAGTAGTTTAGTCGCATTCTGTTTGATGTGCGTATGCGGCTTCTGGACTATTCTTAATTCTATGCTGGTAGCCTTAGCATCTTAAAGAAAGTAATCCATGAGTACACAATATCAGGGGCGAGCATCTTTGTGCTGAAAGAAGGTAATCCAGAAGTACATAATATGCACTTCATTTGATTGAGAAACGAGGGAAGTGAATTCTTCACACTGAGTATATTTTAATAGTGACAACCCTTAATAAACAATAAATGACGGAAATAATCAATATTGGTTATAAATTTTATATTTGAAGCACTAACTGTGTGGTTATTCATTATAATAAAATAAATAAAACAACTTCGTTTTTAACCACTAATTTGTTTTTAACCACTAAATTAGTGGTTAAAAACAAAGTTATTTTATTTATTTTATGATATTGGTTATATTTATTAATGAATTTCTTCGTAACTAGTTAAATCCACTTCAATATCGAGGCTATACTGACAGAATGCATTAAGTCGACAGTCTTTATATATTTCTAATATTTTAAAATATAGTTGCAAGATGTTGATTTTAAATGTACGCCATGTCTAGAATAAGCATTATTCTTAAAAAGCTTTAAAAAAAAATAAATTAAAGAAATTATGCGTTGAAAGAATAGTAAGAATAATAATAATAATAAGATTAGAATAGAAAAGTTTTGAATGCGATTATTTCGGAATTTGTTTAAATCACTTAATGCATTTTGTCAGTGAAGCCTCGATATCCAACTCGGTTAAATCAAATATAAATGTCTATTTTTACGGGTACTGTTTATTCTTTTATTATTTTATTTATCTGAAATACAATTAAATCGTACTTCGCATCTAGATCTTGTCCGTTTAAGAAATTAATCGAATTGCTATAATCTGTTTTGGAAAAACGTTGTTTGTGAAAAATTGTTAAGTCAAGGTTTAACTACTTTTTTTTATATTAACCGACACAATTATCGATTATTTTCATTTTCATAATCAACTTCTCTCGTTGCTAGTTTGAAATATATTCAACCGATACATTGATACCGTCGGCAGCCCACAGTAGGTGCGTGTGTGTGGGTGATAGTTGGCAGGAACATTTACGGGTGTGAGCAACATAACGTATTACAGTTTACAGTAGTATGTTATCGTATGCATTCGGAATGCTTTATATTTATATACATTATACATACACATTAATATTACATTTGTACGTATGCGGAGCTGCCATTATAGTTATCGGAGGCTCGGCCGGCTAGACCAATCACAGGCGAGATTCACACGAGCCCACATTCCCACTACTTTGCAAATTCTTTGTATTCCATATGCACTAGTTTTAAACTAACGTCATTTTTACGTACCGCAATTTTTTTTCAATTTCTCGACAGTGTACAAATATTTTTGAGTTTATCAATATTAAGAACTTTTTAAGAAGGCAATATGAGGTGAAAACTTTACACATTGAGTACCATCATTTCCATTCTGCATTTGTTTGAACACCCGTATTTTTTCAGTTCTTGGTTTATTTTTATTATTATTATTATTATAATGGTTGGATAATTTATACAGAGCCATTTTTGTGAAAATTACTTAAAAGATAAACTTTTGTTGATGGGCATAAGATTCTACTAAATTATTTCACTCAAAAGAAACACTTGAAAATGAATGAAAATGTCCATCATCTGAGTCGATTTAGTTTGTATGAACTTAAGTATTGTTGTGCGTTATTAAATGCACCTAATAGTGCCAGTCCAGGGACTATGAAATATTGTAGTCTAAATAAACCTTTTCAAAATAAATATTGCAAAATAACCATGCCTGAAATCGAACCAGAGACCTCTTGCGTGGTAGACGAACGCGCTGACCACTAAACCGCGAGGCTGACAAAGTAGATCGAGATTAATACTAGGCTTCTATAGGGTCTATGACCTATCATTAGCTTGTTTAGGTAATTAATTTATAACATTTCCTTTTCATAGGGCATTGCATTGTGACATGAAATGCAGCGTATGCTGATAACTTACTATATGAAGGTGAGGTGATCAGTCTTACGCTTCAGGTGCCTGTCCAGAGACAGTGAAATATTGCAACAAATATTTTACGTTGACCTTAGGAATCAATCCTGGGACCTTAAGCGTGGTTGAAAAACACGCCAACCACTACACTCCGAGGCGGAGAAAATACGTCCATTCGATTTTAGTTTTAAGCATTTTTACCTGAAAGTAGCTATCAAGTCATAAATGCTCGTCCAGGGTTCTGGTTCTATTTCACACACTGTATTATTTATCTGCCTTGATAATTTAAACGCGGATTGCTAAATACACCGTGTAACATTCAAATTGTTACAAGTACGCAAAATTATTTATACTAGTATAAGACAAATTTCCAGACTTCCATATAATAATTTATTCAAACTCCCATACTATTCCTTATAAGATTTTTAAGACATTGTTATGGTTTTGTTCGTCCGCTTCGTAGTCTAGTTATTACTGCGTTCAATTACCATACAAGAGGTCTCAGGTTCGACTCCTAACGTGATTGACATGAAGTATTTGATATTACCTATTTATTTTTAGTTCATAGTCTGGCACTTGAAGCGTAAACCTGAGGATATTGCATTCGTCTAACAAACTGATCGGGAGATGCAGCGGTTGGTGCACCAAAGTAGTGCTCTATGCACCTTTACGCATTAGGGGCGGATAGGAAATGGTTATAATGATGAAGTTTGGATTGGATTCCTGTATGGTTTGTGATTCAAATCCCGCTTAAATTATTTACAATTCGTAAAAAGTGTCACCTTAATTTAAAATATTTCGGTAATTCATAAAAACGCTAATATTTATTTAAAAAAAGTTTATTTAGTTTCATGACGTATTTTCAATGTTGGCCTAATGGAATTCACGTTGCCTCACTCTTTCACGGTATTTTCACTCCATGTGGTCGCCGTTTCACGCCGCTAAGGGTCATTATACCGTGGTTTAACTCCACACGAATAATTAGCATTAGCATTGTAACTTCGATAAAAACATAAAAGGTGCTAATTATTGTTGCTAAATTGAATGAAATGCTTATTACTTTTTATGTAGGCATAACGTAAGTAAAGTAGTCGTAAAGTGTCGGCCTCGTGGTGTAATGGTTAGCGCATTCGCCTACCATGCGAGAGGTCTCGGGTTCGATTCCCGATATGGTTGATTTCAAAGGGTGTTTTCACGCCAGAATATTTCATAGTCTCTGGACTGGTACCCGAAGCGTTAAGCTGATCATCTTATCTTCACGAAACAAAAAAGATATCAAGATACGCTGTAATTAATGTACCGATGCAGCGCCCTATGCACCATTAGGTGCGGAAAGGGAATGATGATGATGATAAAAGTAGTAATATTATACGTAACAACATTTAGTGGATTGAGCTACTAGCAAGAAGGGGGGGAGGGTGCATTAAGCAATTTAGCAGATGCAATCAGGGAAAAAACATGAGGGTCAAGAATCAAAGATTTTTATAAAGGTCTTTTCCAGGGAAAATATGATACCAAAATAAAACAACGGTGGTATTGAGATGGGCGGAAAATCGCGTTTTGTAGAAACAAAACTTTCTGCTGTAGAAAAAAAATCTGGGAAATCGGATGATAATTTGTCATTTAGCAATAGCGTTTCACATGCTTCGCTTTTTTAGCATGCTAATAAATTATAAAAGAATAGCATTTATTTCTAAATCTACAACCCACAACCGCAGGCGCCGGGTGATACCTACTGTCATTTTGCTAAATCCGTTCTCGTGCGCAACAGTCGGTTTTGAGTTTCGTTTGAGGGTGGTCGCATTTCCTCTTACCTCTTCTCGAATCAATCGAAGTTTATTTAAATAAAAATACTCTAATATTAATATTTTATAACACAAACTTATACTTCATTTGGAGTTGTAATCCAAACACAAACATTTATCCTTAGTCAAGTTATCAGTTGTAATATTTTTATAATTTTTATATATCTAAAAGTAGTTTTAAAGTTTAATATTAAGTTAAAAATCAGCTGCCTTTGAAGATTTTCAGTCGGTATGTACCCACGAATACATATTTAATTTATTTTAACGTTTATTTATTTATTTTTACTTGAACTTCATCATTACGGGTTATTTTTGTGACAGTTCTACAGTCTTGTGGGTTGACATTTACAATTTACACGCTCGTGAAATTGCACATAAACTTTATGATAATAATACTTAAATTTAAAAGCACCTATATTTGTTTTTAAATATGAACAAACTTGTACTTTTTAATCATTTAATTTTAATAGTTGCGATCAAAACCAAAATATTTAAATAAAATAAACTGTTCAAAGCCGGTAGTTTTTTAATTTTTTAAATATTGTGTGTTCAAAAATTATATACGATACGATAATAGTTTTTTTCATGTCCCGACTTGCCAGATAAATTTGTGTAAGTCGGGACTATGTACAAAATCCAGATTTTATCGACGCGACGTTGGAAAAGAAAAAGTTACCAAGTGTGACATGTAGCAACTTTGCAGAAGAGCCTATTAAAGTTTTTTTGTTTTTTTTTATTAATAAATAAAAATATTTCACACGTACGTATTATTTAGGCGGAATTCTAACATAATTCAAATTATAAAAAATCTCTTTCATTAGTTAATAAAACAAAACAACTTTAAGTGGCATTTCTGTGAAGTTGCTACATGTCGTTTAGTAGCTTTTTCCTTTTCTTCGTCGATAATAAATTATAAATAAATTGTGCGCGATTTTAATAATTACTTGATAAATTAATTTACGTATAATTTAAAATAACCTATAGACTTCTACGTGTTTGTTATTTTGCTGTTCCTTGTATTATTTTTTAATGTTTTTAAAGCCTTTGCCTTTTTTCTCGTTCCCATAATTTTATTTAGATAGAAGTATTTAATTCAAATTTAAGTACCCTTTGTTTTTTTTAATAAAAATCTCCACTGTCGAGCAATACACATTCGGCTTGAGTTAATCTAAGAATGCATACTTTTTTGTAAATATAATGTAAAAACCATCTGAATTTGAATAAAATAATTATTTTTTCAATGAATCCAATATTTTGTAGGTAAACTAATTTAATAGATTTGTGTTAACTAAGAATCGGTTATTCATAAATAATTGAAATGTTTTGTGATTTTGTAAAAATCACAAAAAATAACAAAAGTATGCTAGACAAAATGATTTTTAATTTATTTATTGAATCTTAAACTAGTACACACATAATTCATGAACATCGGAATACTAAATAAAATATTGTTATTGTTACACTATTTAAAAAAAACGATTTTTTTATACAAAATTAATTAAAGAGTCTTCCTCACTAGGAAAACCTGTTCTAAGGAGGTCTGTACAGTATTCAATATTTTTTTAACATATTTTATGTCATTCAAATATTTTCTTCTTCTTTTATCTTAATTCTCTTTTGAAATATTGTTTGTTATCAGTTAGCCTTATTTTATGTGGAAACACATTCAACAATTTGTCAGAAAAAACATCCTTGGACCTTAGTCCGAATGTGTAAAAGGGTGGAATATTGACAATGATTTTCATTTTATTTATTGGGGATATCAATAGTAATACATATAAAAAATATAACAAAATATACAGAGAATAAAAACAATGCCTTATATCCACAGAACATGTCCATTATAGGTTATAAATTGTTGTCTAGTTTATGTGGCCACATTACTTACACTGTAACATTCAACCTTCTGCTCATATTTGAGCATCCATATTTCATGAACTCTTCCATCCGTTGACTTTTACGAAGTAAAATAGTTGAAAATTTTATTGATGCGGGTGAGATTAATCCGAATGAATTATTTCACCTACTAGGCAATGCCTGAAAATACTCTTATACCAGATAGTGTTTTTCTGGGTTATTATGTCGTGTTTATGGGCTTTGTATTGCCGACGTTTCGGAGTACATTGCAGTGTCCATCTTCAGGGCTGAATGTATGAGTGTAGTTTTTAGTGTGTTTAATTGTGAGGAATTTGTACCGTGTCGCAGTCGGGCAATGTATGTGGTTAAGTGTGTGGAGTTTGTACCGTGGGCTTTTATACTCTTATACCAGTTAGATAAATCGAGCCAATGACAGGTCATAACCACTTATAATGCCGTAATATCGATGTGAAAAATGTTTTCCCTTTCTGTTGCATTAAATATGAATCTTGTACCCCGAATTGGCGGCCTCCGTGGTGTAGTGGTCAAGACGCTAGACTCACGCACGGAAGGTTCCGGGTTCGATTCCCGGTGAGAACACAAAAATTAAAAATGTGATTTTTCTCAAGCCTGGGTGCCCTGTGATGTAATTCACCACTGTAATTAGGCCTCCTGGCTTGTTGTGGTGCAAAAAAAAATGTATTAATTAATTACAGTTTCAGCTATTTAACTAAATCAACGGATGGAATACATAATGCAGAAATATGGATGTTTAAACATGGCATAATGGTGAATGTTAAACAGTGTTTAAAGTGGTAACATGAACCAGCTTATGACGGGTTAGAATCCCTGTATGATTTTTTTTCTCTCAGTTGCAATAAAATTAGTAAAATAATATATTGAGAGGAAACGTGGTCTGACTTTTCTTCATACAAACGTATTCTCGTATTTTCTCCCTGGATTATGGCACAAGATCAGTATTTTTTTTACACACTATAGATATTTACCATTTTCGTGTCCTTATCCTTTTGTTTTTTCATAATTGTTTCTTATGGGAGCTAGGACCATAAAAAACCCATAAAAGCGCCCAGTTTCATCTGCCATCTTCGGACGTACGGTATATTTATATGATAAATAATTTAAAAAAAACGGTAAAGGCACCGACACAGAAAATACCATTCTTTTATTCTTTAAAAAGATAAAATTATAATAGATTTCATTTTGGGGTGCGGAAAACGGGACAACGAAATCTCGATTTGGTCGATTTTAGTTAGGCATAATCAGTCCGACGCGTAGTTGCCTTTTCTGCAAGTGACGGAAACACTATGTTCAAATTGTTAAGTAAATGACAGCATTTATCGATACTATTCCTGGCCGATTACCTTTCGTTCCCATCCTTCCTTTGACCCATCCTTATGGTACCTACCAGGGGCGAACCGTGTATGGAAGCGATTATTCACAGCTTACCACTATATTTGACTAACCATAATAATGTTTTATTGTAACTTTATTTACAGAAAAACAAATAAATAATTTATTTATTTTAAATCATTTCCACCGTTTGTATTTTTATCCTAATATAAATATAAATTTTAATAGAGCACGCCCAGCGCCTGCGGTGAGCCAATAAATTATCCGATTATTCCAGCTTAATTTTTCATACAATAAAGTATACTATATTTTGAATGCATTAACCTTAGTGCGGGTTTTTTCTACTAGATTAAACTTGCAGAATACACTAATTATTTGAAGATTCTTGATTTGGAAAACAGTTTTTTAAACATTGTTTTTTAAGGACTATTTTTCTTTGAGATGGTACTTTTGACATAAGACCATAGTTACTTTCATGCGTCATATTGCAGGACATATAGCGCTCCACGCGGCCGTTTTTAGCACTAGTAATTACTAGAACAATGCGGCCAGTTGACATTTCAATTGAATACCTAATATCGACTGAATTCATAGTGGTATTTTTTATTTATTTTTTAATGAATTATATATTAAATAAATGGATTATATATCTATATAATATATCACAAAATAACATCGTTTGAGTTGATTTCATGGATGAGAGTTGTTGTATCACACAGATCCACAGAAAAATATCAATTTATAGTATGTATTACTTACATTATATTATGTACTTCCTATGTAGGTACAAATATATGATATTTTTTGTAGCTTACCTGTGAATAAAATCACAATTCGCCACTGGTACCTACCTAACACCAAGATAGAAGAAATTCAAAATTAGAAGATTCGGATTTAGAACAAAAACCAAACAACATTTTTGACTTCACATTTTGACTCGTCGCGCGTCGTTAAAAACATTGTTGCATTTTATAGTTCATTTTGTCATCCAGTGCCCGAAATTGAAGTACATTTTCACCATATTAAAGGTCCATCCATTCCATGTTCCTATACTTTATTCAAATATTTCCCTATTACAAAACTGAATGAAATTCGTTTTTCATTTACAATCCGCCTTTCCGCCTATTCGCCAAATTTATCTATGACGCTCATTGACATATTCATACATAGAAGCGCCCTGTAGAGTAAAATATTTTAAACAGTAGTGACACGAAAACATACCCATAGTTACTGAGTTTGTTTATCTTTACGCGGGCTCCATTCAACGGTCATGCAAATGTGACTAAAAATCGGAGGATACTTATTTTTGGTACATAATAAAGTTTGTATTTTAATGTTAACGATCAACATTCGTTTTTGGTGGATCCCAATCAGATTCTTTCCTGAAATTCCTTATAGTTTCGACCCATTTACTTCTTTTCACTAGATTTCGGGGAACGGAAAAATAATAATTACTCACATTTATTATATTTTAAAAACGTATTCCTATCAATGCATCCCAGTAAGTAAGAATAACTTCACAATTGCGCCGCTAGGCGTAGTTTGAAGTTTACAAAAAAATATATTTATTTTTGAATATTAATTGTTTTCAGCTTTGCTAATCACCCATGAAAAGTTACACAATCCTTTTTACAATGTTTATCCGAAAGGTTTTTATACGCTTTCACGACACAAGCAGGCATTTTTGTTTCGATTCTAAACGTCATGCCTGGCTAGCGGTCGAAGAACGGATAAATTGGGCATGACTAAGCGTTTGGGCATGAATTACGTGTCATAATTTTTTAGGGCTCAAGACAAGTCTATGATCACGCCGTACTTCCCCGAAGATTTTGAATGCCAGTTACTATTTAAACTGCTATGTTCTATTTTATACCGTGATTATCTCGTTTTAAATGTTACAATTGATCGCTTTGTGTACCAATATATCAAAATGTGATTTTGATCGTGTGACCACACATGAAATTCTAATGGGCTGGATTAAACTTTTCTACTCAATTGACCGTTTTTATTTATAGCCGGGAAGATGCATGGCATGACAAGATTTGATAGTCTAAAAATATTCTGGTAGATTCTACACGTGGTAATTAAATTATATTGGGTGTTGACATAAGCTGTGTCACTTTTTTAAATGAAGAGAACAAGAGTGCACAATAATAATAATAATAAAAAACAAATTATTTATATTCGACTTCATTATTTTACAACTAATTAAACAATACGTTTTTTTATTGATTAATATAATTGCATAATTGAGACATGTTTTTTTCTATACAATCTACCCTCCACAGTTTTTTTTATGTTATAGCTGTTAATTTTTAAAAAAGAGACTAGCTCTTGCGTTTGGAGAGTGACTTACACTGTTATATTTATTTAGTCATTTGAAGTTATGTAATTTCGAATACACAAGAGAAAACAATTAAAATTCATTGGGTCTTCAACACTGCGAAGCGATTCAATTATGGAAATTTAGATAAAAATAATTCAACTCATTTTCAAACTATGTTGCTCATTGTTGATAAATATGTAATATGTATATTTCATTGTACTTTTTTAAAATTCGATGCAAAATAAGTATCCTATTTTACTTCTCACCTCTCCGACTATCTCTATGCAAAAAAATTGTCAATCATCCGCTTCGTTGAGACGTGAAAGAAACACAAATAAACATACAAACACACTTTCGCATTTATAATTATTGAGATATAATACTCGTATAAAAAGATGACACTCCAAACAAATACGAGCGAAAATGTAATTTTCAAAGGAAAGGGAATTACCAGCGGAGAGAGCAAGTATCGTTACGTCATATTACGTCGACTTTGGCAAGCAAAACACGTAATACAGTAAAAAACACGGACTGTTTACATCGGTCTACTGAAAGTTCTATTCAGTATGTCGCTCCCTTCCGCATACGCGTCACCTTTGTTTGTCGTTTTCTGTACGCCCGAATAACTGAGCAGGACAGAGACAGGAGATAACTAACGAATTGCTATTTTAAACAAGTATTGATTAAGATGAGAAAATTACTTACCGGTGAAAGGTTATACTATCGCTCTTCCAGATCGATTTGTGCAATATCTACGAGTATAGGCATTTTAGTAATTGCGAGGAGACAAAAGTTCAAAAGTAGCCGGGGACTGCTTGCAACAGACTGAAGTCCGTTCTATCAAACATATGCCAATCAGCCGCAGGTTAAGGGACCATATTTCGAACCATATTTCGACTGTTAAACACTAAGTCAAAAAAATGTTTTTAATTCCTCTATGCCGTATTATCAGCGCTATGATTGAAAAAAAAATATTTTTAGAAATTACTCAGAAGTTCTCTTCCGTTTATTTTCTGCTAATTCTGCCGATTGGTCCGTTAACGGTGAGTTAAACGGATATCTTTCACAACTTTCTTATCATTAGTTGATTCATGTAAACTAGTGACGTCGTTCAAAGAAGTTCGTTTTTATTTATTTTTGAAACATTATTTTTTCGTACATATAAAAAAAAATTATGCCGTAAAATTTATTGCTCTTATTTTTACCGCTAGCAAGAAAACATTTTTTGTCACCAATTTACCGTAGGGCTGAAGTTCCTCATTAAGGGTCGCAATAATGTTCTAAAGGAAAATCGTGATGTTTGATTGCACGTGTTTATATTTATTTGACGTTTAATCACCAGTGTGGCCATATATGAAAGAAACTGTAAACGCATACAAAAAATGAAAATCCTCAAATTAATCACTCACTTAGGGCAAAGAAGATTTTCAATACCACCCCTGGATCTTTAGGTTTTGAGATTAGTACATCGATAGCTATCAAAGGTATTCGTCCCCCACGGTACACATATATATCTACGCACTGAAAGTGACAAAAATCATGTCCATGCATGCAATTTTTGCTTTAATTGCGATTTATTTAAATTTTACATAGTCATGATATGATTTTTATGCGTTATAAAGTTACTTGTAAAACGAACGCATCGTTTATTACGTTACTTAATGAAATAACTGAAATTCACAAGGAAAATCTATAAATAATACCTTTTACGAGATTACGACACGGGCACCGGGAGAATGTTGCCATAATGCAAAATGCTAAAAATAAATCCCGATAACCGGTTTTGGAATAACTTCTCAAGTACTGGGGAGATCTGATTAAGTACTGCTGTCATTTTTTATCCTGTCATGCCCATGAAATGATTCATTTTATAACATGGCAACATTTTTACCGTGCTGGAATGTTCCTTTTTTTAAATGCACTTACGGATCGCAATCGCAATTATTAGCTTTTCATGTTTAATTTCTTGAGCATGCCAGGTTGGCATAGCACGTTAAATGCTATTGCTATGCTTAGCTCTTGCGTGGCTGTGGTGTAACGCGAGTCTACATAGGAAACAAGACTTGATATATCTCTCCTATTTATTGTATTTTTTGTAATCTTCAAATGGGCATTTTTACACCGAATTTCAAAAGTATAATTTGTATGAATACGCTGGATTTTAATACATGAAATATTTATCCTTACTGTGCGGAGAATAATTATACGAATGAAAGTGATGCCAATACCACAATAAATCTGTTTTTGTGTATAAGAAAGAGCGTGAGAATAGAACATATAACAAGGAAGACAGAGACGTTGTTCTGTGGCCGGCGTTTATGTGAAAGAAACAACAATAAATAATAAATTTCTTAAATCAGTCGGTTATTGACAGTGAGTAGGTGCTTGCATGTGAGATGACCGGCGTATTGATGATTTTTTTTGATTTTGCTAAAGCAGGCCTAAATTGTATTATGTATGTATAAATTATAGAAAATTAATTATTTAACAGTACGTATGTCTATGTTTTTTTTCAAATGTCTAAACTTCAGAATATTATGTCTTTTGCTTGAGGTAACATGATATTAGGTGATTATAGCAGGCGCCACATTCAACAGCATGAAGGCTGTCCGGAGATCAGATATTTACTCAGTGGAAACCAAATGCCGCCTATATAACGCCTGCATAATACCTATTCTCTTCTATGGATGCGAATCGTGGCACCTCACTAGGGCCCAAAACAGCAAAATACCGAGTTTTGAGAATGGGTGTCTCAGAAGTATCTTGGGTGTGCGGTGGTTTGACTTTGTGCGGAATGAAGTAATAAGAGAACGGACGCAGTAAACTCCGGTGACATCTGTCACCAAGCGAAGGCGATACGGTTGGCTTGGCCATGTACTGCGGATGCCTCCTGAGAACCTTAACCACGCTTGCCTACTTTACAAGGCATTAGGTTCTCGACGTCCTGGACATCCACTGCTAACTGTTCGTCGGTATTTCATGCCAGAACTACGAGACGCGAACTTGACTTTGGAGGATGCACAGGATCTTCGTGGACACCATATGCTCCAACTAGGGAGCGGACATGGAATGATGAACACGATTTTACATCACCGCGTGTAAAGGAATTTTGTAGCACAGCTTTTGACGATTTAAACAGCAAAAGCTATTGCTATTCTAAATTATTTGCGATTTCACGATGCTAATGGTAATTATTCATACAGTATTCGCGTTGGCCTTATTTAGTACCTGCGTAATAATACTTTTATTACGGATGCCCGTCTTTTTATTTGTCATTAAAAATGATATAAATAACGAACTGGGTTTGAACGAACAAGGAGAGCATAAAATCCTGGCGCCACCATAAAGGAACGAGACCATTCAAAGATCAATTAAGAAGAAAGGTAAGGTTTGTATTTATTATGACGTAATTCCAAGTAGGAAGGTACTCACTTCAGATTGTCTGGAACATGTAACCTACCGCTTCCAATAATGTTTTAAATGAATCTAAGAAAAATCTGCGAAAGAATGTTCTAGAATCTCGACTATTCTGCCGTGTAATCCCTAGATCGCCGCTCATAAGGCCGAATACGTGAATTATTAACTTGTCTCAAAACTAAGACTATTACTAACTATTTATTTATTTACGGTTGCAAGAAGCTTTTACATAATTACAATAAAACCAGTAAAAAAAATACAACAAAAAATATCATAATATTAAAAAAGAACAAAAACACTGAGAAAAGTATACAATGGTAAACAGCATTTTTGTATAAAAAAAGAAACATTACATCTGATTACCTTACATAAATATTTACCCATATATAATAATGATAAATTAAAGAAAATAGCAGTTTTAAAAATAAGGAAGAAAAGAAAAAGAGAGAAAAAAAAGAAAAAGAGAAAAAAAAGAAAAAGAAAGTGCTTTAGAAGAAAAGTTAAAAATATTATTAATATTTAAAGCATTAACTTTGTCAACAATATTTTGAGTTTGTCCAAGTTTTTGTAGACAAGGACTGGATTCAACTCCCTGGGGAGCTGTTTATATTAACATATTACAACAGAGATGAAGAACATTTAAGAAAAGGTTATATAGAAGTCTAGGCATCTACAGGGCTTATGACCTGTCAATGGCTGGTTTAAGTGGCCACTTTACACACTGTGTAACATTCACCATTCTGCCTATATTTGAACATCTATATTCCTTCAATTCTTTCATCTGTTGATGTTTGTGAAGCTAAAGAGCTGAAACCTTTATTTATGCGGGTGAGATTCATCTAATTGAATTATTTCACCTACATACTAGGCAACGCCTGAAAATGTTATTTTTTCAATTTCTATACTTCTTCATGGACCAGGTAATTTATCAACTCAAAATATTGTTTATTACATTACATTAACTTTGTGGTGAAACATTTTACTAAATGTTATTAAATATTTGTATATAACCACTTCAGGACACCAATTCAACCAGCATGTTGGTTAAGTTGGTGTCCTGATGAAGAGACGGGTACGTCTCGAAACCGGTAGACATAGAAAAGTCGGCAAGCGGTTGTTAGTTTACTGCCTCTCCTTAAGCGAATATCTCAAATAATACTATAGATTTATTTTTTAAATTTGTTACTATATGTTTTTATGCACCCACGCAAGTAAATAATGTACACAATTAACATAATATTATACTAATGTGTGTTCAAGACTTGTACGCAAATAATAATTACCTATGTAAATTTTTTAGTTTTTTTCGTCTTAGATAAATGAAAATCAGCTTAAGTCTTATATCTGCGGCTTTAAAACGTGAACATCATTTCATAGTAATAACAATAATAAATTTTAAAAATATAATTATAACATACAATTGTTATCAATACAAAATAAGAAAACAAAGGTATACGTGACTAAAAGGCGGACTTATTGCCGCAGGCAATTTCTTACTGTTACAGTCTAACAAAAAAAATACAGTTAAAATATTTTTATTTTTTTTAAAGTTAAGAAAAAATGAACGATAAAAATATAACAATGTTTGATTATGTCCAAATGCTTGCAGACTGGCTGGATTTCCTCCCTAGGGAGTTGTTCATATTTAGATTTATTTCAACAGAGAGGGAAAAAGTTTTCGAGAAGAAATTTGGAAGTCTAGGCATTTACAGGGCTTATGACCTGTCATGCCAGGCGTTGCCTAGTAGGTGATTTGGTTCAGCCGGATGAATCTCACCCACGTGATAAAGGTTTCAGCTCTTTCACTTCACAAAAGTCAACAGATGGAAGAGTTGAGGAAATGTGGATGTTCAAACATGGGCAGAATGGTGAATGTTACACAGTGTGTAAAGTGGCCACTTAAACCAGCCAATGACAGGTCATAAGCCCTGTAAATGCCTAGACTTCCAAATTTCTTCTCGAAAACTTTTTCCCTCTCTGTTGAAATAAATCTAAATATGAACAACTCCCTAGGGAGGAAATCCAGCCAGTCTGCAAGCATTTGGACATAATCAAACATTGTTGAATTACTACCTGGTAAAAGAAGAAGTATAAAAATTGGAAAATTGTTTCCAGGCGTTGCCTAGTAGGTGATTTGGTTCAGCCGGATGAATCTCACCCACGTGATAAAGGTTTCAGCTCTTTCACTTCACAAAAGTCAACAGATGGAAGAGTTGAGGAAATGTGGATGTTCAAACATGGGCAGAATGGTGAATGTTACACAGTGTGTAAAGTGGCCACTTAAACCAGCCAATGACAGGTCATAAGCCCTGTAAATGCCTAGACTTCCAAATTTCTTCTCGAAAACTTTTTCCCTCTCTGTTGAAATAAATCTAGATAAAAATATAAATTAGAGTGCTTACATTATTTACATCAAATACATTCAAATTGACTCTGTTCCATCGTCCAAATACTCATTAATACTACGTAACATTAATCTATATACAATCGATTTATTGAAGCCCCCTTTTTATTTACATTCATATCACGTATGAAATGTCACTCCCTGAATATTCTAGTTTTTCCTTTCTCCTCCATATTTCATTCCCTCTTAACTCCCTCCTCTCTTCATAGTGTAGATATTTAGTCAATTTTTCTTTCTTAAAATTATTTATATGTATGTTTACCAATATTTTGTTCCAATATTATAATATACCAACAACATGTTCATATACCACTGATTTTCTCAAATTGAACGGTTTGGGTAGGTAGGAAGAAATTGCCTTAAGGCAATAAGACCCCTATTTATTTTATTGATTTATTTTTATTATTTATTTAAATGTATAATACAGTACTAATGCCAATTAAGATGTACTTGGATTATATAATTAGGTACCTACAAAAACATGATAAAAAAGCACAATAGATTATTTAGGTCTATATAAACAATGCTAAACAAAGACGAATAAGTCAATAATACACATTTTGGCACATAGTTAAAGACGAAGAGTCTAAAGCTGGTAATCCCAGCATGGAAAAGATCCACCTCTCTCGGTAGGCTGTTCAGCAGTCATTTTCCCCACAGGCATCAACAATGGTAAATTTGCTCTGCATTCTGGAAGAACAAATGATCTGTGTTGCCTAGTTCTTAAATATTTGCTCGGTACATATAGTTTTATGCGCTCCAAAATGTTAGGATTGTAAATAAACCTGTTTAGAAGTTTAAAGGCCATCATAAGCAAGACAATGCTCCTTCTGGTCCGCAAACTTGTGATAGTAAGCATACCTAAAAGGAACAGTGCTGGGTACTGCAATGGGTAGTACCCATATCCCTTCATGTAGAGGTAACGAAGAAACTTCTTCTGTGCTCATATGTATGTAAACTGTAAATGTATATAAAGTGTTCAAATAAATAAAATATTTCCTTTATTTTAAGTTTATTAAATATTGTTACGGTCATGCATATGGGTCCTCTTTGAGTAAACGATTTTTTCGCCAATGGAATTTTCAATTTGCCTGTAATATAAACAGCTCCCCAGGGAGTTGAATCCAGTCCTTGTCTACAAAAATTCGGACAAACTCAAAATATTGTTGATAAATCCACCTGGTCCATGAAGAAGTATAGAAATTGAAAGAATAAGATTTTCAGGCGTCGCCTAGTATGTAGGTGAAATAATTCAATCAGATGAATCTCACCCGCATAAATAAAGGTTTCAGCTCTTTAACTTCAAATAAATCAACAGATGAAAGAATTGAATGAATATACAGGGTGTTCTTTAAACCCCGTCTTATCCGAAACCACGATGATCAGTATGGGCAAGAAGACATATTGGCATATTTAAAAAAATATTTAGAACGAAGAAAATTTGTCGAAATAAAATATTAAAAAGAACAAATGGTTGCTTACTTCTGCAGGGGAAAAGCAAGGGGGGCGCGGCCGCGTGGTTATCGGTGTGTCAGACTCCCCCCTCTCCCTCCTGCAGAAGTTAGCAAACATTTGTTGTTTAAAATATTTTATTTCTTAAAATTTAATTCGTTATAAAAAAATATTTTCATGTGCCAATATGTCTTCTTGCTCATACTGATCATCGTGGTTTCGGATGTGACAGCGTTTAAAGAACACCCTGTAGATGTTCAAATATGGGCAGAATGGTGAATGTTACACAGGGTGTAAAGTGGCCACTTAAACCAGCCATTGACAGGTCATAAGCCTTGTAGATGCCTACACTTCTATATTACGTTCTCTTAAATGTTCTTCATCTCTGTTGTAATATGTTAACAAAATATTAGGTTGAAAATAAAGATTAATCTAATAACATGATATCACCTACGCCTTCTAAGAACTATTCTGGCCAAATCGAATATTGCCGCCATTATATTATAGTGTTTATGCACATAAATCTCTTTTTTGTTTTTTCGGATCCAATCATTACAAAAACTTTAAACTTTAATAGGAAACGTTTAACAGCGTAGCATGCGAGTATTATTATCGCAAAAAAATACAATAAAATTTAACCGACAATCTAAGACTCGTGAAAATTATAAAAATTAAATGAATTAATTTCAACAGTGTTTTGAGCATGTCTAGATGTTTTTACACAGGCTGGATTTCCTCCATAGAGAGTTATTTACATCTATTTAGAGGTAATGCAGTGCCCTATTCCCACTGGGTGTGGATGGGAAACGGTGATGACATCAATTTACCTATGAATTGGGAGTTGTTTATTAGTAAGTCATTAAAAATATTTAAAAAATATCATTATGGCGCGTTACGTTTTATCAGAAACACCTTTCCATTCACTGCAGCTAAATAATAATAATTATTTATGTCAAAATGTCTCGAGCCAGACAGACACACCTCCGCAGATAATGAAGTTCAATGAAAACAAATGAGGGGAAAAACATTTTTAAGGGAATATGGAGTCTGGGCATTTACAGGGTTTATGACCTGTCATTGACTTGTGTGGTTAGTTTCACCACTATTCACCGCTGTACTTATATTTTCAACACCTATATTAAATTTCGTTTTTCTTTTAATTTCAATAAAACTAATATTTTCATTCTAATGATTTACCCATAAATTTGGGGGAACATTTTTAATGAGTTGTAAATAACTCACTATTAGAAAATGGGAATCAAGTTGTGTTGTGACCGACATTATCTTTAAAAAATTAGATATTACTTAACATGACATAAAAATATCAGTTTTATGTAAAATATTTTTATTTTTATTTTCAAGTTCAACGTTCATTAATTAAATTACTCTTATTAAATGACCCTTTACTTATCTACTCTGTTGTGTCAATCAATGTGTGCAGTTAAATTTTCCGCGTGTAAAATAAAATTTTAGAGAAATTTAAAAAATATATATATTTTCATTTGTGTTATGACTATATTTTTCGCGATCTGGCAACATTACGCGGTGACTTTACGCATGAGCGCGGCGAAAGTGTGACTGTTCTTAATTCAATGGTTTAAGCATAGTTTTCAACATTTTGACAGCTACCATCTAGTGTCGTGTCTATGCTTACTAGTTATAGATAAATAAATGTGAATTGAGGATGTTTGTTTATCTCTTTCTTACACAATTAATTAAATGTGTATCGTGATGTGTTCTCTTTTTTTTCAAATTATTGAAGGCAGCACAGTATTAGAAATATTTGCTATTTGCCATATTATTTCAGATGTGGCTAGTATAGAAATAGCGTGTCACTATATTTCGCACAGACCTGACGATGAATTGACTCAATCCAATGTGTGCTTGTAAAGAGAGATTGTTATTAGACGTAATGGCTTCCTAGGAAGTTGCCTCGCAAGAGAACTGATGAAGCCTGTAATCTATGATGCTTGTTAGTGAAAAGATCAAATAAGCAATGATTTCCAATTTTCTAAAGGAAATTTTTACCTTTTACATGCCGACTTGACATGTACGTATTAAATATGACACGACATACAGACGGGGATCACTTTATTGATCTCATTCACTGCCGTATATTAAATATAGACACGTTATTCCTATACCAGCTACATTAAGACTGAAATTAGAGGGTTGTCCTCGGTAATTTGAATGAAAAAATCACGTTACACATGCAATCTTTTATGTAAGAAAGAGATATATTGCATTTTATCCTTAGTTCATATCTGGACCGCGATTACAATCGGAAGTTAAGGACATCATACCATGACGTCATAGATGGAGATAAATTCGCCAAAACGATTACGAAGATACGTTACCGACGCTCTATCTTAAATTTTTAAGGTAGTACATCGGTATGTACCAAGAGGTTTAGTACCCCACGGTACACATATCTACTCATTAGTGAAGTGAAAAAAAATTGTTCAACCGAGCAATTTTACTTTAATTACAATTCATTAAATTTTACAATCGTTCTGAGGTTGTTAGTTTTTTCCTTTAAATCCTATTAAGAGAAAGAAATAAGTAAATTTTGAAGTTGAATTGAATTCTGACGTAACTGTCAGTTTTTAATTTGAACGACTAGATGCAGAGATAATGTGGCTAGATGCTGCCATATTAATAGATAGTAGCATCTAGCCGTAAAAACTTTGCCACCATAAAAAATAAATTTAGTTATTTTATTTTTTCCATCATCCTGAGTGTACGTATAGAGATGTCAAAAGAGCCGGCTTAGGTAAAACATAAATGAATATCACAATAACATTATTATACTTTCGGGAGAGCACTCCTTCAATCGATGAGTAATACAAAACTCATCCGATATATTTTGTTTGAGGCAGGGCCTACATGGAATACATATTTTAAAATGTAAATTTCAATGCAATATTTCATAGTTCCTGGACTGGATCTTTAATGTGAGACTAATCGTCTTGCCTTCACGTATTTAATTATCAAGATTTGTTGCAGTTGGAGTACGAATGCAGTGCTCTATGCACTACTAAGCGTGGATAGGGAAACGAAAAATGTTCTTCCTTACTTGTCTTCTTCGCGTGAACGAGAACCAGAACCCTGGAGTAGTGTTTTTGACTCGATGACATGCTCTACGGTAAAAATCCTGAAAAAGTTAATCGAGTGCATTTAGAGTTTCAGCACAGTGCCCTATGCGCCATCGAGTGTGGATAAAGGGATGATGATGGTGATGCTGAAATCTAGTTGGAAAAAGTCTGTCTCTTAGTGTGGTGGTTAGCGCGTTCGCCTACCATGCTTGAGGCTCTGGGCTCGATGTCTCGGAAGGTCGCGTTAAAATATTAGTTTATAAGGTGGTTTTCACTGAAATATTATTTCATTCCTGGACTGGCACCTGAAGCGTAAGACTGATTACCTTACCTTCCTGTAATAAATGATTTATTTATTATTCAAACACTTTATAAACATATCGAGCCATAATCGGCAGAACAACGTAAGCGACAAATAGTGAATTGTGGGGGAGATGGTTTTTTTAAATTATTGTATCATATATATTTTTAAAAATAATTCGGTTAGTGGGATTTATAATGGTTGGTTACTGCCAATACTAAAATGACAGCCAAACTTTTTTAATACCTTCCGCTTTAAGATAGTGGCGGTAACGCTGTTTTGCCTATAACGCTAGCGTAACCGCCTACATTGTCGTCGGTTACGTTGTTTTGCTTAGCTTAAAAATAATGTGTCAACATATATTTTTTTTAAAGTGGAGTGATGCGGAGTTGATACATAGAAAACTTTAATTGGCCTATAATTTTGTTTTCTTTGTAAATATTTTATTTTTTGTTTGTTATAATGGCTGTTGTATTCTTTTAGTGAATAAAATAAATAAAAATAAATATCCTTAAATGTGGCAGGTGAATTTTATATACTCGTAGCTATGATGTTTTGAACACTTGTGCAAGGGGCAATAAGGAACACTTTTCCTTAAAAAATCGCGATTCGCCAAAAATGTCGCTTACGTCGTTCTGCCGATTATGGCTCGATATACAGTCTACGTACAAATGCATAAGGGCCGAAATATTGCCGCGAGGCAATTTATTCCTACCCACCCAAACCGTTCAACTGGAGAAAATCAGTGGTATACGAACATATTGTAGGCATATTGAAATATCAACAATGTTTGAGTATGTCCAAATGCTTGCAGACTGGCTGGATTTCCTACCTAGGGAGTCATTCATATTTAAATTTATTGCAACAGAGAAGGAAAACATTTTTGTGAAGGGAATATGGAAGTCTAGGCATTTACAGGGCCTATGACCTGTCATTGGCTGGTTTAAGTGGCCACTTTACACACTGTGTTACATTCACCATTCTGCCCATGTTTAAACATCTACAGGTTTGTTTTCAAAAATGTTTTTCTTCTCTGTTGCAATCAATTTAAATACAAACAACTCCCTAGGGAGGAAATCCAGCCAGTTTGCAAGCATTTGAACATACTCAAACATTGTTGAATTAATAACTACCTGGTAAAAGAAGAAGTGTGAAAATTGGAAAATTGTTTGCAGGCGTTGCCAGGCAGAATGGTGAATGTTACACAGTGTGTAAAGTGGCCTCTTAAACCAGCCAATGACAGGTCATAAGCCCTGTAAATGCCTATACTTCCATATTCCCTTCTCAATAATGTTTTCCCTCTCTGTTGCAATAAATTTAAATATATTTAAATATTTTCATTGTAAAAGAAAATATTGATATTCAGGTACATATTTATTTATTTATTTATTCATTCAAAATTACAAAATGAAATATTTATGAACTCATTAAGGCTTTTTAGGCTATGCCCGTGTCAAGCCACAATAAATAACAATAAAAATACACAGTAAAATTAAATAGATCAAATTATTATGACATAGAATAACAATCTAGAAAAAAAAGGTAAATGTAATAAATAATTAAATTCCAAAGAATACAATGCAAAAAAAAATAATCAGAAATAATTATTAAAATATAAATTATACAAATTAAGAATCACACATAATCAAATATACAAAATAGTGGTATCATTAAAATCAACAAAATAATAGTAAAATATAGTAGTATTAAAAAAAAGCAAAATAAGAGTATCATTTAAATCAACAGAAAAAGAATATATATATAAAAGCATAATTGAAATGATATTTGAGATATGTATTCTAGAAACTCACTCAATACTATAGTAAGAAATATAAGAAATAGGAGCAATAAATCATATGCCAAATAATAGTACGTACTAAATTAAATTAAACAAAAATACATAATGAAAAAAAAAAAACATAAAAATTAACAATATTTATAAAAAGCAAATAAAAGTAAAAAGTATGGAAGGAAAGCAGATTTGAAAAGTTTTCCTAATCTCGAACTTTAAAAAAATTGACAACCTCGTCCCTATCGATGTGCATTATACGAGTATATTTTAAAAAATAAATCAAATTGACTTAATAATAACTAAATATCTACACTATACTATGAATAGAGTAGGTGGTAACGAGGGACGGAAAGAGGAAGGTGAAAGGAAAACTTAAATTTTCAGGAAGTGGGATTCAAATGATGATTTGAATGTAAATAAAGAAGGAGACGTCTCTGACATAAATAGGTACATTATTTCACAATCGGAATCTATTACTGTGAAAAAGTAGACAAAAAAATTAGAGCGGGGATGAAGATGATCGAGGCAGTTCCCTATGTACCAGTGGGATGGATAAGGGTTTAATAATGGCTTATTTCAAAATAAAATGTTTTTTGATATCTTTACTTATACTTTATTTTAATAATAAAATAAGGCATTGTGCATTTGCTCGACGTCACAAGTCACAACTTTTTGAGCCGGTTAAAATAAATCACTTATTATGTCCAACTGAGCCCACACATATTTTCATAAATGCTGGGCATTGTCGACGCCATTTTGTTTTTTAAAAACGTCTTTCATTGAGTTTTGTTTTCTTGTTTCTTTCGGCTGACGGTGACGCGAGACGCGGAGACATCAGCGCGTGCGAAGGCAGATTTGGCACGACGAAAGCAACAAATTAGGCGCGTAGAACAATAACGGACCAACTCCTCATTGGCTCGCATTGTGGTGCAATGTTCCAATGCATGAAGGCGCTGGATGTGCGACAACTCTGCCTTAAAAAAGGTGGAAGGATTTTTATCAAGAATCTTTACGAACTTATTTTATCATTTAATATGAATTTTTCTTGTATTGGTCTCACTGAATACGCGCCTATGTTCAGAGTGAATTCAGGGCCTCGATTATAATGGAAAGTTAAGGACGTCATACCTTCACCATGACAGTATAGTTGAAGATAAACTATTTTAGATTTAAATAACTTCCTAGGGAGGAAATCTAGCCTGCCCACAAACATTTGGACATACTCAAAGCATTGTTGATTTTAAGTAGACTCAAATCACTATTTGATTTTAATAATATTGATCGGGTTGTGGTCCCGTGGCTAGTGTCACGGACTCATGTACCAAAGGTCCGTGGTTCGAATCCCACTCTACCCCAACTTGATTCCATTTTCTAATAGTGAGTTATTTACAACTCGTTGAAAATGGCCCTCAAAATTAAATATTTGGGTAAATCATAAGAAAAATTTATTAATAAAAAACACGCAAATATTTCTTTTTTCTTTTAAAGAAAAAATAATAAAAATAAAAATAATAATCATCATTATTTTAATATCCGCACATCGGTGCACGCATAGGGCGCATCATCGGTACTCAGTCGCAGCGTGTTTTAATATTTTTTATCACATTGGAGGTACGGCACAGTTTTACGATTTAGATGCCACACTAGGAACAATGAAATATTGCAACGTAAAACCTTTTTAAACGAATATTTCACGTATATCCCACTAGAAATCAAACTCAAGCATAGCCAACCAATAAACTACAAGGCACTTTACTTCCTTTTGATTTCCTTTTTTAGGATTTTCACCCGAGTTCTGGTCCTTTTTTATATATATCTCTGCATTCTTAATAAAGGGCCTTCGTTGAATACGATAATTATAATATATATAATATACAAATCACATAATGTGATACGATATTATATGATGTGAGTACTTCAAAACTGCCTACATATAATAAAAAACTTATAAAAGAACATTAGCAAAAGCGATTTTCAACAATAAACCACATCAACCTTGACGCCATTGATTATCTGAATTTTCTAAACTTTATTGTGCGCGGATTTGGACCAATTTTTTTCCATCTGTCAAACATGCGCACAATATTGAGTTGGATCTGGACTATTGCGTAAATTGTGACGCTGAAAGGCTTGTCTATTATTGTCTGGGGCGCTTCACTGATTTCTGTTAGTAAATAAATTACTAATTATTGTGCTCAGTGGATATTGTCGAAACGTGACACATTAGACATTAGCAATATTTTCAGTAGACATACACACACATTTATTGTTGCAGTTAAATACATACTTTGTTTTGATTGATTTGTTGATTTATTTTACAATGAATTACATTTATTTTATTTTTATGTTTTATCTGGGAGTTACATTATTTTTTACCTTGCTTATAATATACAAGGTTTATATTTCAAAAAGAGAATTTTTCTGCTATTATATTACTTTATTTTAGCTTAACTGTTGGGTTCAGGAAGGATATTCTAATGTGGGTCAATCAGGAACTTCTCAGCATTTGCTCATGTGGAGAGGAAACAACTTAAAACACTTCAGAAGAAGCCGGCCTGTTGCCAGTTATCAACAGGCCTTCCGTTCGACTAGAAGAGTGTTCGGCATTTTGTTCCCTACTTTGGTTGATTTTACCAATTGCCTGCACTATATTGATCATGCATGATACTACCTCTCGTGTGAGTTCTTTATTACCTATCACCGATGAGATGGCGCAAAGATCTTTACCCACGCTTCTGCATCGCGCCTCCAGCTGTTGTTTTTAAAAGCTGAAAAAGGGGCAATGCATCAATAGGTCAGGGACATCTTGAAGAGTTTCATCGTCGCATGGGCAGCTGTGGATCTCGGAGAGCTTGAAGTGATGCAGGTAGCTCATAAACCCACCATGACCCGCGAGAATCTGGGTGAGCTCGTAGCGAGCTTTTTGCATTCTCCTGAAATTATAGGCATGGACAATTGTAGGGAAAAACATTTTAGAATAATTCCGGTAGGTTCACTCAAATAACGATCGTTCTAGAGTAAAGTCGAAGGGTCCTGCTTCTGATTTTCCTTTTGGGAAATCGGTGAAATTGGGTGCTGTCTTCATGAATTACAATGAATTACATTAAGGGTGCCATTTTGGATCTGAATTAATAAGTGAGTGATTCCTTTGGGGATTTTTATCTTTTGCATGTGTTTACTCTTTGCTTAATATATTATGGCCACACTTATGATTAAACGTCAAACAAATAATATGAACACGTAAAATCAAACATGATGATTTTCATTTAGAACCCAAAATACTTAATTAGGTTGAATTGACCAAACCGTATTGGATTATTTCCGTTTTTGAACCAGTTTAATACACCAGTTGACGTTGATCATCAGTGTGGCCATTATATGAAACAAAGTTTACCTACGTAAAATAATACATTCATCCGTAGACGTACTAAATTTAACTTCATATATTAATTTTTCTGCACCAAGTAGTTGAAGTTTTTGAAAAAATCGATTTTTTGCGGAAACCAGCTGTCATTTCGTATTTAAGTAAGAAAATCAGTCCAATTAAGTTTTGTAATGCGTATTAAATCTTATTGAATAAGCATCTAAGGGCATGAGTTGCACTTTGTTTTGTAATAAATGGCTAGCATTATTTTATGAGGCATTGTTTTCGTCAATTGCAAAGATATTGTTGGCGCTCAACGGAATCCGTTCCGCGGAGTGTAATCTTTTTGTATTTTGGTAGTTTTAAAACGTGTGATTAAGTTATATCACTGACAAAATGTCCAGACAGTGATAAACTTCAAACCTTGGTTGAGGGCCAAAAGTAGTATGGAATATTTTTTTTAATAAATTTTACGTTCAATGTGATTCAAAATGCAACTTTATAGACCCCTTTCACTTTGATGTCCAAAAAAAAACTTCATTTATCATCGGCTCACTCTAATACACACGTACAGAAGAATAAAATATATAAAGACCTGACCGACGTTGTCCTGCCTGAATGTTGGCTTGACTGCTTAAAATGATTAATATTCAAATATTGAATTTAAGTAGGCACTTAGTTATTTTTTTATGATTGAATTCCAAAATTTTAAATAATTATTTTTTGATTATATATACTCTTTTTGCAAATGTCAAACTCTGCTCTTCTTACCAACAGTGGTGCACTTTATGTAGGAATACGATTTTCAAAAATGTATTGAATGTCGGCTAATATTATTTTAGTACTAGCAAAAATTCAGTATAAAGAAAGAAATGGGCAGAAATTATAAGGAATTTTAGGAAAGAATCTGATTGGGATCATCAAAAAGCGAATGTTGTTTGTAAACATTCAAAAACAATATTTTTTTATAAACAAAAATACAACATCTTTCCAATTTTTTAGTACATGCATTCTCGTCGAATGTAACCCAGGTACGTAGATGAATATAACATTTATGCTCCTATTTTTTTTACAAATTAAATTGAATATCTACGAACACGCGCAGCGCAAAGATCTACATTTCACTGAAAACCGCACATAAATCGGTAAAGCCGTTTAGGAGTTCAGTGACATCACACGTACAGAAGAATTATATATATATAGATTCGCTAAAACAAATCGTTAGATGACTTTATTACAGTTGTATTCATAGATCACACTTTATATAGGTCATTAGAACTGCGGAATTGTTACGAAACAGAAAATTACAACAAGTAGCTATCACTTGGCGTAGTAAATCAGTCGGAAACGCATTATTGTGTCTGTCGAGAATGAGTTGTGAGTTGTGACCGGGTCAAAGGTTAATGGTTCATAGATTGTTCGAATGACATAACAAACTGCGCTAGGATGGATGACCCGAGACCCGAGATCCGATGAGCACTGGCCATGCTAAACACTACATAGTTACTATGGACAAAAATGCAAATCTATTTCCAAAAATAACAATAAAATGCCCCACAACAAATTAACAACTAAAGAAGTTCAGTGAGTTCGTGTCATGTTTTTGTTATTTTATTGTATTGGCAGATGAAACCAGGCGCTTTATGGGTTTTTGGATGGTCCTAGATCTTATAAGAAACAATTTACCAAAAAAGCAAAACATTAGAGATACGCCACGCCTATGATAAATATCTATAATGTCTTAAAAAATCACTACTCAGTAGCATATTCAAGGGAGAAAATACGAGGATACGTTGTATGAAAAAAAGTAATTTTGAAATTAATTTTCTCGTGACGTCACAAATTTTTCCGAATCAACTTATAATATAGTGTTTTTGATTTCTGGTTTCCGGGAAGCCAATTAACTAATCAGCAGAACTCACCGACCAGAACTTGTGACGTAGTTAATTTTTATTAAAACCATTTTTACTATTTTTTTCATACATTTTCGAGAAACTCCGCCATACAATTTAATGCTCTTAGTTTACCGCGCATTAGAAAATATTTTTTATATTCAAATTAAGACTTTTTTCAGTTTCGTGAAGAAATCACCAACGCTACTGTACAGGATATGGCTACTACTGACAAAACATTCCCCGCAGAAGCTACAGGTAAGACTTTTAATCCTTTCATTGGCACTATTTTTATGGCACTTGTTTTAAAATATCCGTCTTTGTTATATCCGTCTTTGTCATATCCGTCTTTGTCATATCCGTCTTTGTCATATCCGTCTTTGTCATCCGTATTTGTCATATCCGTCTTTGTCATATCCGTCTTTGTCATATCCGTCTTTGTCATATCCGTCTTTGACGTATCCGTCTTGGACACAACCGTCTTTGACACAGTTGCCCAGACACGCCCTTTGAGAGTTGGTACACGTACTGGCACATGTGCTGGCGCGCGATCCGTCTATTGTCGGATTTTTGACACAGATCAAAGGGCGCTGGCGGAACGGTGGTGAAAGCATCCACACGCCGAGCCAGCAGAACTGCCGGAGAGTAAATAAAGATTCGCGTGGACACTCTCATTTTTCATAGATCCAAATCTGTTCAACGCATTCTTTACCCCTTGAGGCCCGAGACAAACCTGGCCACCAGAAAAACGTTATTTTTGTTTACGTTATTTTTCTTTCTTTTCATAAGGGTAGTAAAATTAAACCAAAGCGATCAAAAATTGTTTTTTTTTTATTTACTAAATTATTAAATAATTATTAAAAAATTAATATATTATTGAATTTGTTTGTTCATTAAATAGCTTTACAAAGATTTAAAAGATATATTATTAAAGTCAATTTAATAATGAGTACTCTTTCATAGGTTTGTTTTCTTAAATAGTTTCTCGCTTAAATAATTTCTATAAAAACATCGTTACTAAACACAAAAAAGTTGCATAACTGGACGCCATTTTGAGTAATTCACTCAAAGATTTTCGATGTTCTGCTTTTACAGACAAATAATATTGTAGAGAGCTGTTTAAAAGTATTTTCAGTTCTAAATTTGTTGCAACGGAGAGAAATTATTTTTGAGAAGGGGATATGGAAGTCTAGGAATTTACAGGGCTTATGACTTATCGTTGGCTGGTTTAAGCGGCCACTTTACACACTGTGTAACATTGACCATTCTGCCTATGTTTAAACATTCACATTTCCTCAACTCTTCCATCTGTTGACTTTTGTGAAGTAAAAGAGCTGAAACCTTTATGTGGGTGAGATTCATCCGGCTGAACCGATTCACTTACTAGGCAACGCCCGAAAACAATTTTCCAATTTTTATACGTCTTCTTTTATTTGCTTGAAAATGATGTTTTGAGTATGTCCAAATGTTAGCAGACTGGCTGGATTTCTTCCCTAGAGAGTTATTCAGATCTAATTTGACAGATGCGGGCGCTTATTCCAGCGAATTTTTTGACAGATAACTCTTACACCTCTAGACACCGTTAAGACGACTGTCTTATGAGATCCAGCGTGTATTATGGCCGCTGGATAATAGCACCGCTTTCCTAGGAAACCATAACTTTGTGCGGGAGAAATGTATTATTTTCAAAATAATGTTTTTTAAGCACCAGATAATCATACAAATCTTTAGTTCATTCGTAACTTTGATTATTTTATAGACTCAGTTATTTTTTTAAAAATTATTCTGTAAAACTAATATGGCCTCACTTATGAACCTGGCCTACAGTTACGTCTAGGCATAGTTGTATTTAAAAAATAAAAAAATAATTCAGAAAAACAACAGCAATACAAAAGAATATATACAACATCATATTTAAAAAAAACATAAAATAATGCCAAATCAGTTTCCCACATAAATACAATTATAAAATTCCAGTTCAGTTAGTTTTTGTGTGTGAGGATGCGTGGGTAAGTGAGTGGAGTGTGGTTTGGGTAGGCATGTGAATATGTGTGTGAGTGTATATGGGTGCAAGGGTGGGTTTATGGACGGGATAAGTGTGTGTTTGATATGAGTGAATTGAAACAACTTAAATTAATAATGTAAAAATATGTTTTTTTTTTATAAAGAAACATAATTTTTTCATGTAATAGTTTTTTAATTCTTGTTTTAAAAGTGAGTTTACTGCAGTTAAATGTATCTATGTTATTGAAAAATACATTATAATTACGCGCCAAATGAATCAGAGGAGAGTTCTGTGCATAGTTGGTGCGAACTGTGGGTACATGGAAAAGAGATAGATTCGTGTGACGGGTGCGGTAGCCAGGTACATTCAGGGCCAACTCGGAAACCAGAACAGGACTATCAAGACGTCCTTTAAGAATGTCAAAATAGAGATGGGAATATCATACTGATTCTATCACTTTAATAAGGGTGGTATTCTAATCCGTATTCTAGTACTATACCTAGGCGTAACTTTATGCCAAGTTTATGAGAAACGCCCTTAGTATATTATTTCGTCTAGTGAAATTTATTCCGGGCAGATAACACAGTGCTGAAGTTTTTTGACCCCGTGAAATGATGCAACCATCTGTTTATTTTAGTTATGCGATGAAACTTGTGGATTTGGATCATTTTTTCTGTAGCGGATTGCCACTGCATTTTGAAATGTGTTCGTGATGAAAATATCGCGAAACATTTGCATTTCATCTGAAAGTTTAAACACACATACATGAAGTGCACTTCCAAAAGCTGTTGTGTTATAAATAAAAACAACTTGGTTTTTAACCACTAATTTTTTTTTTTTACCGACTGGTTTCAAAGCTATATAAGCTTCTTTATCAAGGTACACTTAATAAATTAATTTCATCATATTTTATTTTATCGATGTTTAAATATTATGCTGTTTATGGATTTAATAAATCAAGTATTTTTGTCTTGTAAGGATGGGAAGCGTAATGTAAGATGGATACGACCTTTAAAACTAGACAGGAGTGGACTAAATTATTTATATAGTTTTCTTATAATGAATCGCTTTTTTAATTTCTAAGATTTCGTTTAAAGTTAGTGCTTAAAATATAAACTTTATAAGCATTATATTATAATGTAAGATTCGATGGTAATTGGCTTCAAAACATTGTTTAAAATAAACGAAAAAAAATTGTAGGTTGTACCATTTAACACCATTCAAAAATTGAAATATAACTCAATAGCTGGTACATCATAAATCCTTTAAAATAAATCGTTATTTAAAAGATATTTAAAGCATATAATTTGTGATCAAACATATCAATTATTATTTTGAATTTCTTGACTTTACTACTAACTTACTTAATTAAAATAAATATTTACATTCTTATAATTTACTTAAATATTTCGATTTTGGGGGCCATTTTCAACAACAACAACAAACCATCGCACCGTTTCTCGGCAGGGGTAGGCAGAGATGATAGAACGCCATCTCACTATGTCTTTTGCATACATACCTCGCTTCTTCTACATTCATAAATGTTCTCATGCACGCACACCGATTATTCCTACTTGTGACAGTTGCCATTTTCAACACGTTTTAAATAACCCATAATCAGAATCAAAATAATATGAATGTTCAAACATAGGCAGAATAGTGTATGTTATGTGTAAAGTTGTCACTTAAACCAGCCAATGACAGGTTATAATCCATGTAAACGCCTATTCCACATTTCCTTATCTTAAACTTCTTTTTTTGCTAACGTACACTTTAATAAATTTAATCTGGTAACATTTTAAATTTTAGCTTTTCAGCTTTCAGCGTTACACATGAAAATAATATTGTTTCAAAGCCTCGACATAGGAACTCACGTGTTTTGAAACCGGTTGGCATATAAAAACAATTTTTGTGATTTTACACAAAACAAAAGCTAACAGTATATTTACAGATTTATTGAAATAATGTTTGCTGAAATTAATCTTATTTTCATAACAACCTAGAACCGTAAGTAAGATAGCCTTCGCAGAACCGTAACTTTGATATAAATTTTCCAGACTTGTTTGCGAAGCTTTTATCTTTCGCCATAAATATATAGGTAATTTGGCAATTCATTTTCATGTTTGCCTTTAGGGAAGGTTGGCTCGAGGGTAGGTCACTGGTGCCTGCGTCAGAGGTTCGGAAAATGTAGATAAATATTATATTTGGTCGTTCTCGTGCCTTGTACCAACAATAATAAATATCTGTCCTTAAATATTGCGCCCATAGAAACAGTCTATTTTGGAAACTAAAACACTTAACATATATGGACAGTAGAACTCCAAATTTTCCGCACTCCGACGATCCTAATCGCTTTCAGAATTTCAGAAAAAAAAAATTAAGACGGAAACGTACTGCGATTTGCAAAATATCGACTTGGCTACTCGAAAACGGATGATGACAGTCAAACAGCTTACTTTGCCCGAAATGTTTAACAAGCAATGAGTTTAATTTTCAGTGTGGTACGTACATACTGTACTTATGTACAGCATTTGTAACTACGCTTAACACGTAAAAGCGTTGCCTTTTCATTTAATTAATTAAAAGCTCATTTTTTATTTTTAATCATACATTTTCACTTTCAACTAAAATAGACCCTCTTTCCGGAAAAAAATCCAATTCCCAGATTTTTTTATTATCCGAATGGAGTCCGGTCCCAATTGATTCGGATAGTTGGAGTTCTACTGTATTTCATTGGTGATGTCTAGATCGAATTTATAAATTTAAACTTTTATATAATACAGATATTACTATAAAAACACAATTTATTTATTTATTTCTAAGAATCAAACAGTTGACAATGATATAATAACATTGAAAAAAAATACGGTTTAAAGACAGACCAGCTAAGTTTCTAAATAAGAATCATAAATATTATTAAATTGTGCTACAACAAAAGGGTGTGTTTATGTGTATTTGTATGAGAGTAAGTGTAGATGTGTGTTTATGTGTATTAGTGTGGGAGTAAGTGTTCAGATGTGTGTAAGTGTGAGCATCATTAAATAGTAAGTAAGATCGTATCGCAGACAGAAATATAAAACTATATCAATAGATGAAAAAAAAGCATCATAGTTAGAGCAAAAACGATTGAGGAAAGAGTGTTGTGCATAGTTTGTGCTACAGACTGGCAGATGGAATAAATGCTTATTTCTTGTCACTCTAAAGGGGACAATAAGATTAATTTTGGAGAGTAGGTTAAAAGAGTCTTCTTAATAACTTATGTAAATAGCATAATTCCGATATTGTGCGTCTATTTTCAAAGGTAACAATTTATTGGAACTACAGTATTTCCAAGCGTTTATTTAACTTTTGACACATGGGCGCCTATAAAGTTCCGTAATTATTGACAGGCAACCATAGACCGAAAAATGCAATACTTCATGTTTTTTTCATTACGATAGTGAAGCGACATGTTCTTTTGCTCCGATATTTATCGATATCGATGTTTATTGAGCCTACTTATACAATGAGGATTATACAAGTTGATTTTTTTAATGAAAAAATATAAAATGTGAATTAAATTAAAACCAGAAATTAAAATAATAATTTTCTATCGAAAGCCACAGTATTTTTATTCATTTAATAATGAATACGACTAATTTACATGAAATATAAATGTCTAACTGATTCAATATTGTGAAAATATCAAATATTTATTAAAAACTACTTCTCGATTTCTGAATACGCAATTGTGATGCGCGCCTTGGCGGTCAAAGCTCTACGCAACTCTGGAAAGAGGAGCCAACACTATCTAGTATTATTTGTCAAAGTACAAAAAGATACAAAAAAAACTCACCCCGTTTCAGATGCCCGATTGACTCTGACCAATAATATTGATCTGTAATGCTGATAGTCGATCCACTACACTATCACATTAAATTTCTGTGTGAATTTCCAAAGAAAACGGCAGTGAAAAATATTGATACTTTCTTGTAGGCTTACAAAAGATGACTTTAAATTTATTTTATTGTGAAAAATCGTCGGATTCTTCCCCATATGAACTGGAATCATCACTTGAATCCTTAGTAACATTAATTGTAAATTCTCCTGTATTAACAATGTCAAACGCAATATCACGATCTCAATCAGAAAATATCTTCTTCTTTGTGCTTTCGACGACATTCGCCCAGTTTTCAGGCGTCACATTAGCACACGCATTTTCAAGAAGATCTATCATTTTCTTAGCGGTAAAAGGAGGAGTTGTGTTGTTTCTAGCGGCGTGTCCTTTGACTTGTGCTCAGATAAGCTCAATAGCATTGTATTGACAGTGGTATGGGGGAATTGACAATAACAAACTCCAACTAAGGAATTTATCGAGACTGTATTTAAAGTTTCTTTTGTAAAGAAATTATGTATTTTTTGCAATATTTTTTATTGAATGAAGACTTTAAAAAAAAATAATTTAGTACAGCGCTTTCGTAATATAGACTCTGCTTTAAACGTCTGGGTATGTTTATAAACTACAAAATTTAAAAACTTTTAAATTAAAAACTTTTTCATGAATAAAGTCGATTTTTATGAGAAATCGATTCGGAAACGCATTAGGACATCCCTAATCGATACATATTCGAGCTGTCAAAAGTTAAATAAATGGTTGGATAGAGTATAGTCTTCAAACACTCTTTTTAAGGGTCAGATATTAGAAATATCACTTCGCATCATTCCAACAGAACCAATATTGCTGATGTTTAAACTATCTCAGTTATCTCCACTTGATTTCATTATTTAGGAATTTTACCTGAGAGCAGCCATTGAGTCAAAAACATTCGTTCAGGGGTTTGGTTCTATTTCATACACATAACTGCATACTTCATCCTCGCCTAGACACAGAAATAGAAAGAGGTCAGATTTTTATTGATAGCTTTTAAAATACTTTTATATGGGAGTTACATTTATTTTTTACCTTGTTTATTATGTATAAAGTTTTTCAATTTATCCAAGTGGATTTTTCCGCTTTTAATAAGGTTCTATTTTATCAGTGTTGGGATCAGGAGGGATATTCTATAGTGAGCCAATCAGGAACTTACAAAATGAACGGTACAGAAAAAAATTCTGCGTTATCTGTTTTTCAGGGAGTATGGATTTTACCCGAGGCTTTTCCCGACTGACTTCTTACTAGGAATGCTGGGCTACCAATCATTGTTGGGGAGAAGGAATATTCATTTGTGTGTTCACTTTTTTCAACTCATTGGTGGTCGCATACATAATTCTGATATTCTGAATTAATTCGGTCTATTTGTCCCTGATAATTATCTTCGAAAAAGGCAACACAGGTTGTTCTACCAACCACTATGCAGAACTAACCTGCCAATGGTTATGCCGTTAGGTAGAGCAATCGTGTTATTCAATCGTATCGCCTCGTATATCGATATACTTCATGACAGTGGGATTACTCTTTAAAACAATTATACGTACTGTATTGACATATGGGTGTGAGGCGTTGACACTGACAGTAAAGATGACTGAAATGCTGGACACTTTTGAACGAAAAGTACTCCGAAGAATCTGCGGACCAGTGAGAGAGAATAATCAGGGGCGCATTCGGTATAACGAAGAACGTACAATATATACCAGGCCCCGAGCATCTCGGCACATATGAAGATGCTTAGATTACGATGGGCCGGACATGTACAGCGAATGCCTGACTCACGTGTCCCTAAAACAATAATGAGGGGACGCCCGGGACGAAAGAGATTAGTGGGAAGACCCAGTATGAGATGGGAGGATGAAGTGAGAAAGGGTGCAGCGCAGTTTTTCCAGGTGGTAAATTGGAAGACGGCGGCTGAGGACCGACAGAATTGGAGGCGAAAGTTGCAGGAGGCTAAAGCTCGATATGGGCTATAGCGCCATCGGAGAGAGAGGGATTACTCTTAGGAGGTCAATTTCCAAATTGTAATATGTATGTCAATTTTACATGACAATTTACATTTTTTTCTCTTTTCTATTTAATAAATCTTATATGTTTATTTCGTAATGTGTTGAGAATTAATTGGATACTTTGTAATGTTTGCAATGTAACTAAAAATAAATAAATGAAAACTTCTCTAGCATTTGCTCTAGTGAAGAGGAAACCACTTGAAACTTTTCAGAAGTAGCCGGCCTTTTGACAGCCTTCGACAGGCCTTCCGTTCCACTAGAAGGCTGTTCGGCATTTTGAGTCCTACTTTGGTTTATTTTACCAATGTCCTGCACTAACTTGACCATGAAAGATACTATCTCTCGTGGGGGTTCTTTATGAAGTATCACAGATCCGCTGTAGCATAGTCCCTCGAAAGTGATAGTTTGTGCGTCAAAGTTAACAGTCTTTTACGATAGGTAGGTAATAAAACATCATTTAAAATTGATGTTTTCATTAAGCGATGTTGGCTAGCTATATTATATAATACTTTTCTTTTAGATCTCGCCAATGTACGCCGCAACTGTCAACGTCCAAGTGCAAAAAAAGCTTTTCCGAGAAATGCTAGAACTATGTCAAGTATACAACGTACGCATACATCATTCGTATGATTTAGTGTTTCAAATTTACTCTATAAATGTTCGACCTTGTGTAGTTCTTGAAAATAATAAGTAAAATAGTAATAATAATAAATTCGTTATTTTAAAAATACAAGTCCAATGAAAATTCCTTAGAGTAATAATGCGTTACAGCTATAGAGATGCCATTTCGCTCCATTGCATAAATCAGTGTTTTTGAACCTGTCAGTGGGTCACGGGTAAAGATAAAAAGTAAGGGATTAAAAATTGGCATTTAGGCAATTGACAATGAGGAACTTCAGCTTCAGGAATAAATATTTTTTTAAAAACGCACTACTTTGAATGACGTCGCTGGTTCATATGAACCATCCAATGATATGAGAGCTTTGAAGGATATACAGTTTGGTCACCGTAAATGAACCAATCGGAAGAACTGTCATAGAATATCCTTTGACGTCACACGTGGAGTTATTTCAGAAATACAAAACTTTTAAAAAATCATAGCGCTTATAATACGATATATAAAAATAAAAATAAAAGATTTTCGGCTTAGTTTAATATTTAAAATTAAAATTAAAAAAAAAGACACTAAACTTCTTCATTGGTAGAACATAAGAAGTCTGGTCCCCCAGGGCATTTATTTTATTTGACTTTTGCATTGCTCGTTACTGCCACCCTCCTAATAAGTGAGAAGAGAGTGATTATGAGAAGATTTTTTTTTTTCATGGGACGACACTTTGCTTCATATAATGGCCACATTGATGTTTAACCGTCAAATGGCATATAAAACTAATACGGTTTGGCCAATTCAACCTAATTAAGTGTTTTGGCTAATGCTTAAGGTTGCAATAATGTTCTTAATAAAAATCACCATATTTGATTTCACATGTTCATATTTTTTGAAGTTTAAACATCAGTGTGGCCATATGTGAAGCAAAAATTAGCCGCATGGAAATAGTAAATATCCCCAAATTAACTACTTCCTAGGGGCTAGAGAAGTTTTGGCGGCACCCCATCTTGACAATAAAAAAGTAAATGGACAAAAATGACATTATTAAAAACCATGACACTTTTTTGTTTGTATGTTAATTAATCTTACATCTTAACTGTATGTATTAAATGCAAATAATGAATTTTTTCTCAGTTTATTTATTTAAATATAAATATATACGCCCGGAGGGCTATTACATGACAGGTACAAAATTAAAATTCAAACGTTTCATGGTATAACAAGTCAATTTGTAGGTCTAATATATATGTATCTAATGTACAGATTATTTTTTCAAAGTATCGAAGTACATTTATATATTTATTTATTTTTTCCATTATAAACAATGATAAATAATAAAAATAATGTGACTTCACTGGGGTGCCGAGGACACTTAACAATATTTAAAAATATATATTTTTACATGTGAGGATATACAAAGAAGACTTAATATCCAGAGATAATAAACAAAATGTTCAGACAGCTGTACACACTACGTATTTATTATTATATTTAATTTATGTGTACCTACATGATTAATTTTATAAAACGCACAATAAAAGAACAAAAACATAAAATAAACTATACATTTGTGGAGCACATGATTCAATATTGGTTTGGGCGAATACGACAATTTATTTTACTTCTACCCAGCTCCACTATCCATTTTTTTATAGCCTTTTTAAACATTTTCTCGTTACTAATTTCTTTAATGTGCAGTGGAAGTAGGTTATAGATTTTAATTGCATAACACTCAAAATTCCTTTGTCTGAAAGTGGTATGAGTTTGTATTTGTTTAAGTTGTCTTTGTGTTGGGGATCTAGTGATTATATTATTTGTATATGTTGTATTGATGGGGTTAATGTATTTTGTTTGAGTAAGAATAGTTTTTGAATTTGTAAGCGAGTATTGTTAATGCTTATGCTTCATTCATCGATATATCGCTGTTTAAATTCAAAAAGGCTACAAATTGAAATTCTACTTTTTTCAGCACAGCCGATGAAAGTTTTCGACACGAGATTGTTAACCATTATATTGACTGAATCATTATTAGGTCCCGGGAAGTAATGAAATTTCGAAATAGTGAATTGCAATCTTGATATCATTGAATTAAAATAAATTTACGAGCATATCAAAGAGTTTGTAGTGTTCTAAAAATACATAATTGGTATCCATGCACGCTAGTAAGCTTGCTTGCCAAGAAATATTATTTTACTGTCACAGAGAAAACCGGGCTTAAAAGAAAAGTACCGAAAATCATTTATTTTTTTATTTTTTATTAATAAATTTCACAAAACGTACATGTTTTTTGAAAAATTCCATATATATCTACTTTTAAACATCTAGTAAATGTTATCACTGTAACTCTCCAAAAAAGAGACTAACTCTTGTGCTTGGAGAGTGACTTACACTGTTGTAGTTGTTTTTTTAATCATTTTATTTTTTTTTTTTTGTTTTTTTACAATAAACATAATATTAAAACAGAGTATTAAAAAAATAACGCATAATTACATATCAATGCAATACATATTAATAGAAAAATAGTAAACAAAAAAATCCCACAAAGGCATGGCCCGTTCGTGGGTGTACAAGAAAATGTTAATGAATTTTTGCTCCTATAATAAATAATGGACAGTTATAATATTTTTGTATAACATAAGAAAGAAAAAAAAATATTCTGTTAAATATAAAATGGTATTTCTTTTATTTATAGTAATTAAAAAAGGAAATAAAAAATATTTAAAAAAACACAAAAATATTCCTTATTATTAAAGGGCAACAAAATAAATCATAGAAAAAAGAGTTCATATCTTTAGTTTGAATCCAGGATAGTGCAAAATCTCAACATTTCGAGACTTGGTCTCTGAGTTTCGTCTCAGTCTCGAGACTAGAAGTCCTAGTCAGGTCCCTTAGACGTTTTTTTGTTCCCAACAGTGCTTAAAGGCTCCTCTACAGTTCTAATCCTAGTCTACTTTCGGATATTTCGAAGCCAGGAAAGCTGTTTTCTTCCGACCCTACTACCTCCCTTGATTTTTCCCTTCACAACAAGTTAAAGTATGACTTATTTATTATTATTACCTGCCACACATATCTAAAATATTAAATCTGGTATTATAAAATAAAATATGACGTAGGTTTAGAAGATATGTGTAAATGTACCTATGTCTGCAGTCTGTAGGAACCTTAATATACACATCATTGAGGACTCTTAGTAAAAAAACACTAAAAAAGACCTATCCCAGTTTTCCTTGTGACAATGAATTTGTCAAGTGGGAATAGATTTGCCTTGTAGGAAACAATCATTGCATTTTCGCTTCACATAACGATTCTAATTATACTACATCTCAAGGCATCTCGTTTTTAGTGATCTGTAGCTAATATAATTGATAAAAAAATATTATTGATAATTATTTGTAAGCCTCGTTATGGTACTTTTGTAAAGTAAAAAAGTTTTGTTTTGAATGTGTTCAAACATATCGTCGTGATAGCACAACAACAAGGGTGTGCGAAAAATGCGACATTGACTTTTGTTTATATTTAACCTTATATATTATAAATCTAGAAAAAAATGACATAAAGTAGATGCTTACATAAATAATGAACGACTAACTGAAATTGAACATGTTAACTACTTAGGACTAACAATAGACAGACAATTGACATGGACAATTCATATCAACAATTTAATTAGCAAAGTGGCGACATTATCGAGTCTTTTTTTTAAAATCAAAAACTTTGTTTCAAAAACGGAAAAAATTCTAATGTACGAAGCCTATGTAAAAAATAAAATATGCTATTTGCAACTACTATGGGGAGCAGGAAACTAAAATGAGATAAACATATTACAAAGATAGAAAAATAAAATATTAAAGTTGACCTACCCTATCTAACAGAAACTAAAGAACTTTTAAACAAACTAAGCAATAATGTAACTGAACTCTTTAAACTAGAATCCTTACAATTTATTCATAAATTAGCCACTGATGTAATTGTAGATGAAGAACTAAAACTTGAAAAAAAAATTAGTGAACATGGACACAATACGAGAATATCAGAAAAATATCATATACAACCTTCTAAAACGAGACAAGGACATTCGAGACTAATAAACCATGGACTGAAATTATACAATAAACTACCAGACAAAACTAAACAAAAGACTCAGACAACCTTTACAAAAGATGATAAAAATATTATCATTAACAGTAGAATGTGAAAATTCTTGATGGAAGTTCATTGTAATTTATTATATAAATAAAACACGAGTGATACTTTAATCCACAAATTTGGAATATCCAGTGACCGGTTTCATCGCTTTCGCGACATCTTCGAGACTGGTATCTTTATTAAAGAGTTAAATGTATTTATACAAAACAGAGGTAAGGATAGATAATTCAAAGTTATATGTAAGTAAATTAAATAAAGTTATTTTTATCTTAAGGATCATTATCAAAAAAAATGATTTGGGTTAACTAATGAGTTGATATAATGCTATTTTAATGAGTTTAAGTATTTTATTTTATTTTTAGCGTCCCATCCTTCGTGAGTGTGGTTTTGTAAATAATGATTTCTGAAAAACAAAGGGTAAAAAGTCATTAGTAAAATTATATTACAATGGGTAAAGTAATGGAGAATGCACACGTGTTATCTGTTCATTAAGTAATTCTACGTCGGGTTTATTTTTTAATCTATTAATTTCGAGAATTTCTAATTTGTCAAGTTTATGGCCTTCTCTACAAACTCCGAAATCTCCCACCTCAGATCTCAGATGTTAGTGGCAAAGGTACTCGCATATAAAAATTTTCGCAGCGTCGTCAATAAAATTGAAGAATTTACATCAAACATTATCACGGAGCAATCCTACATGGTAGCCCTTATCGAAACTTGGCTTAATCCAAGTGTAGTCTCTTCTGAATTATTTGGATCGTTCTACCACGCCTACAGGAAGGATATAGGAAGTCGTGGAGGTGGAACACTATTAGCTATTCGTGACACCAGCTTCTCCCATGCTTAAATATTGACTAACTTCTATCTTATATTTGAAGAAATTAACTTCTAACGTGCGTGATTGGTTAAACAGCCCGTAAAGTTATACAGACCACAAATGTCAAATAAATAAATAAGTAAGCGGGGATCCTGAGCAACTTCTCTATCATGCTATAAGAACTTAACATGGCCTTCAAAAAAGTGTTACTACTTATGAACTTAAATAAAACTAAAGTGATGGCACGTACTTCTGTAAGGGTATGTATAGATAATAAACCCATAGAGGCAGTAAATTAATATGTTTATCTCGGCCATAAAATTGTCTTCGGTAAAGAAAATCAAACAATAGAGATCAACCGAAGAGTGGGGTTGGGATGGGCAGCTTTTGGGAAACTTGTTATTTAGTAATATTTTGAAAAATACCCGAATCCCCACCAATCTTAAACAAAAAGTGTTTGATTCCTGTGTTTTACCAGTACTCACATATAGGTTTGAGACCATCAAACTATCTAACAAAAGTGCGTACAAACTGAGAGTCACACGGAGAGCCATGGAGCGAGTGATGCTGGGGATAAGTCTTAGATATTAAATTAAGAATTAAATCATGAGAAATAAAACAGGTGTGCTGGATATTCTTGAAATAGTTGCTACGTTGAAATGGCGCTAGGCTTGTCATAACGCTCGCAGTTCAAACGATAAATGGACAAAACACCTCCTGTTCTGGCGCCCTCAACCGTCAGGAATCCCGGGTGACCGAAGCTCCGCTGGAGAGACGATATTGTGAAGCATTCGGAAACAGCGTGGATACAAATAGCCCAAGACCGTTTGGCATGGAGTAGGTGGAGGAGGTCTACGTTCAGGAGTGGACGGCTACGTGCTAAAGAAGAAGAACCCAAGTATCAAAATATATGCTTTTGAACGGATCTAGTTGTGATATAAACTTAAAAAAACAATTAAACCGCTCTCATGTAAAGTTGAAAAATATCACATGCGTCGTTGTTCTACAATCATGACGATATGCAGAATGGTAAATTTTACACAATGTGTAAAGTAGCCATATAAACTAATCAATGACTGGTTATTTAAATTAAATGCTTAAACTTTCACATTTCCTTCTTGAACATGTTTCTCAATCTTGATAACTCTCTAGGGGGTGGAGTCCGGCCTTGTCTATAACTATTTGAACATACTCAAAATATTATTGAATAAATAACCGAGAGTTAATTCAAATTGATTCATTTTAGGAAAATCCATTCATAATATAAAAGTGACATAACTTGTCAAAAAAGTGCATAGAATTTTTTCGTAGTGCATAATAGAAATTATTAATTTATTACAATACTTAAAAAAGAGTCACTCTGCCTCAATGCAGGGCCTGCCAGGAGTGAGGCACGTAATTGTAAATTTTAATGTTTTGTACATAAAATAGTATATAAAAATACATAAAATAAATAAATTTTAAAAATTAAAACAAAATAAATTATTACTAGTAATAAAATATAATGAACGTTGCTAATATATTGCAGAATGCCATGAAAAAGAAAATTCGTATTCTATCAAAACGTCATAATCAATACAGATTTAAAATTAATTAGTAAAGTATAATATAACGTCATAATTATTACAGATTTAAAATTAATTAGTAAAAAATTATAAAGATTCATAAAATTTGCCCGATGTGAATAAAGAGAGAAAAAAATAAATACAAATATGTAAAGTGTAGCAACACATATTAATTAAATAAATGGAATAAAAATATTGTAAACGAAAACAAAATTTAATTATGAACATTTAACAGAGTAATGAAGACAGTATTGTTTTTATTTTGTTACTAACCGTTTATTTTCCATACCGGCTGGTATTCCGAACTCGATTCTAGCGCTGTAAAGCGCGTTTTTACTCACTTAATACGCGTTATAGCGCGCTGTAAATGCATTCAGAATACCAGCCAAGGATATTTTTTAAACATAGCCAATTTTCCCTCAATAATCGATTGGTTCGGCCTTAACCAATAACCGGTAAATGGATCAGTTATTTTTATAACAGGATACTAGTTATTCGATTATTTCCATACATGTTATGTGCATTACTGAAGAGTTAAAATGTAGATTCAACGTATTCGCCTTTTAAGGCCAACAATGTCGTTTGTCAAGATGGACTCAATACAAAATGCTTATACATAAAAATCCACATTCTATGCTGTATTATATATTACCAAGAAGTGCACAAGCCTCCATCGTCTTGATAATATCGAGATATTTAAATAATTTGTTTTTATAATTGTATGGGTTTCAACTTTGAAATGTCAGAAACACTCACTAATTTAATATCGTGACATCACGGGCGATGTGATTAAGAAGTTTCGGTGGGAATTTTCAAAATTACAAAGTTGAAAAAAAATCATAGGGATAGTAATTGGATACATTAAAATAAAAAATAAAAATTGGCTAAGCTTGATAAAAATAACAGTATAAAAAGTCCTCTGAACTTCCTCCCTGCTAAATGTCACCGAAAAACATCTAATAGTAAGATTGCTTAGGTCATTAAAAAAATATTATATCATTCAAATTAATGCCATCAGAACTATACAAAATATTTATATAAATAAAATATCCGAATAAAAATTTAGGCTCGTGAGCGATCGAAATGTAATAAGAAAAACCTGTCAAACAAAACTTCTCACCTTTGTCTGCACATAATAATTTATTAAGACCTTTAGAGAAATAATTTTCTAGAGAAGCCCTTGAGCTCTATTGCATTTAACAAAAGCATTCCAATTTTTGTTTTGGTTTTAATTTGGTTTTTAGTTTAACAACAACCGTGTAATGGACGGTTTCGGATTGCACTCGCAATTCTCAACCCAAGTATCTACGGCCCGTTAAATTGCTGTAATCTGTAGACGACTTCGTGGCCAATAATCATAGAATTGGTTTTCTCCGCATGGGCGACTCCATTAAAACACTGCATCGGTACTTTAATTGGAAAACATCCTATCGGATTATTTGGCGGTTAATTTGGAATTGTTAGCCATTTATATGTAAAAATAGCTAACAATAGTTTAGAGAAAAGAAGAAATGTGGACTGCTGATGTATTTTTTCTGATTAATTCGTGGTATAACGATCAACATAGGTGTAATGGAGAGTATTTTTCTTTGTGTTCCTAATGACTACCTTAGAAAAAAGCAGGTTGAGCTGTTTTATCTTCCTGCTTGCAGAACCAACCTGTCGTTGGTAATGCCAGTAGGAAGAGCAATGTCTTTATTCAACCGTATCTCTTCGGATATCGACATCTTTCATATTAGTGAAAAAAAGTTCAGAGGGGATAGCATCCTTTTTTTTATAATTGTTGGGTATTTTTAAAAACATTTTTGTACATTTAAATTATAGTATTAACTTTTTCGTGTTATGTATGCATTTAAATATTTTTGTAATGCTCATAAACATATATTAGATAAATAAATTAATTAAAGGTTCCCAACATAAAATATATGAGTAAAAAAACAGAAGACGTTTCCTTTTATCCTAATTAAAAAATGTATTTTTAATGTTTTAAACTTTAAACCAATTAATTTGAAAAATATTTTTCGGGAATTAAAAAAAACATGTAATATAGTTTAGATAGTAACGGTGGTTTTAACGTTGAACTCCAGTATCAAATTATTGTTATTCTTTTATAATTTATTAATCATATAATACAAAGTATAATAAAAATGCAATTTATTCTCAGAAGTTACTACAGCTTAAAAACAGACGTAAGTAGTACTAACGTTTTTTTTAGTACATATTCAGAACAACAAAAAAACAAAGCAAGTGTCACTGCTTTATAACCAAGTATATGGCGGCCTCCGTGGTGTAGTGGTCAAGACGCTTGACTCACAGACGGAAGGTTCCGGGTTCGATTCCCGGTGAGAACTCAAAAATTAAATATGATTTTTCTCAAGCCTGGGTGTTCTGTGATGTAATTCACCACTGTAATTGGGCCTCCTGGCCTGTTGTGGTGCAAAAAAATAATAATAAAATAAAAATAAAAAAATAAAAATATCACAACATAATATGAATTGTAAACAGTTTCTTACAACAAACAAAATAAATAAATAAAAACGCTTTCGAGAATGGCAGAAGTGGCAAATCTAGGACTAAGGGAGATATGGTCCTTAACATCAGATGTTACGCAGACGACGCAATCAATTTATATTAGAAAATGTCAGCATTCGCATTTTCTTGTTAAATATTTTTCTTTGTTGTAAAAGTCTTTCTTATGTCGATTTCATGACATTTTGATGAAATAAGCTAATTTCAATGTCGCTACATAACATTAAACTTGTAAACATCTTAAAAATAGACGGTAATGGCAGCCAACATGTCTGCCGGGAGTACATATAGGTACTTTTACTTCTACGTAGGGGATTGACGGACTCTAAACTCTGGCGGTAAATCGTTTTGACGTAGGAGCATTCCAAATTTGAAATAAACAACGTTAATTCATTGATATATATGTATACACTAGATGCGGCACTAAGCACCCGACTTGTGTTCCATTCAACATAGGTTCCGGAGCTTATCTTGTATTTGGTGGGAAATAGTGTTTTTCGTTGTATACGCTAAGCAAATGTAAAGCAGTTCGACAATTTTTAGAACACGATTTCCAATTCGCGTTATATGAAGCGTCATCACAAACTTTGATGTCTTAATTACATTGTTTATGTCATTTTCCTGTTATTTCTGTATGATTTTTAATGGCATTGTCATATTTGTGTTTGTATACCAAAAAATTCACCAAAAACAATAAAAAAGGAATGGCCCACGCTCAGACGTTTAAGTCTTTGTGGGCATTTTTTCCAAATTTAAGGCTATGTTTATTTTTAGAATATGTATTTTTTCTCTTTTTCTCTTCTAATGTTTAATAAATATAATGTATAAAATATGTAATTTAATACATGCATAATATGTAACAGTATGGAAAAATAAACAAAAAAAAAAAAAAATTACCGCGTTGTGTTAATTATGACTTTTCTGTTAATTTGAAAAAACAAGGATGAACGTTCCGTTAATTGGCCTCCACAGTCTTATGATTTGACGCTCATGGATTACTTCCTATTTTAAGTCAATGGTCTGTGGAAACAAATCAGCAACTCTTGGAGCATCGGAAACTAATATAACACGCATCATTTCGGAAATAACGCCAGATTTGCTGAAAATAGTTGTCAAAAATTTACCATTCATTTCAGAGTAAACATTTTAAAATGAAGGGATGCCTTTTCAGGGTGCTTAAATGCCTGATTTTTCAGATGAGCTTGTCTTAGGTAAAAAATGAACTAATATTTCAAGTGAAAAACAATATAAGAAACGAATACAGTACGTATGAATAAAATAATGAGATTTTTTTCGCCGGATCTTTTTTCTCCTTCTCCTCTTAGTGCCCTGTCAGAGGTATCCCCCACATTGGCAATCACTCTGGCGAAGGTCTTTCTGTCCTGTGCTGTCCGGAAAATTTGCTCTACAGTCCTGAAACCAGTGCTGTCTCATATATTACGCAGCCAGGACATTTGCCTGCTTCCAGCCCCTCGGTGACCCTGCCCTTTAAAATTAAATGAAGCAAGTGGTACTTTTTTCCATGCATTATATGCCCTAGATACGAAATTTTACTAATATGTACAAGTAAAAATCTTCACCATTTTTATTTATACGCTAGGAACGCGTGTGAAATTCGAAAATTCCTGTCTCAGAGCGATGCCGGCCGCACGCCTTTCTTAACTTTAATGCCTGCCAAATGCGGCAAACGTCTGTCATATGGTAACCCCAGTCGCGGAGTACATTATTTGTCGGATATCACTCTCAAAAAATGTAAATGTACTTTCATTTTTTTAAACTCAATAAAAACACACTCATTCCGCCAAATATTTCCACATTTTATTTCAATTTATAGGTGTATTATACACAAAAACACATCCGTTAAATACATGCTAAATAAATACATTATTTTTAAGATACGGAGCGTGGAGAGGTGAACTGCAGGATAGTTCTGGCAAGCTGGGCCGGAACATTGCAATGAATCATAAATAAAATGTTACTCAAGCTATGAAGCCATAGATATTTGATTAGAAGTACGAGTCGGTCATTGCTATTTGATATTCATTTTACTGTACAATGCAATTCCACTGAGATTTGTTTACTTAATTGATTGATTGATTTAATAATACTCGTCGTGTCGGCGTCGCGTCGGTCAGCGAAGAAAATAATAGTTTCTATCTGTTCATTAATAAAAATCGGACGGTAGCTCAATACAATAAACCTACAAATATAATTCAAAATTAAGCTATGTATTTTCTTTAGATATTGATAATTGTATTGAATGTATCTTCACCACTATATAAATGTACAAACCTCTTGATGTGATCACTCACAATAACAGCGCTAAAAAAATTGACCAATATTTATTATTATGAATTAGGCGCTGAGAGCGACATTTAAATAATTTGTGCCAAAATGGCTTTCCACCATTTATGACTTGTTTTTTTTGTACAAAATAACTAAGACTGTTAATGTTAATGTTACTATTTTCTCTCGACATAAATAAGATATGTAAACAGACAGCTCTTATCCATTTTGTGGTTATGTTTCTCTGATACAATTTTTTTGTAAAACTTTCGTTTAGCCATACAGATTTTCTTTGTTCATTTAGTCTCCAACTTAAAGTGGCCTCAGACTTAGGATTTTTTTTCATCTAACTACACATACTCGAATGAAATTGATGTCAAATGTCGCTTAAGCTCCTATTGGTCTCAGTGCCAATTGCCAATTGTCTATAAAATAAAATTGATTTTTTCGTACGATATTGTGTATATATATGTGTATACAAAATCGACGTATTCTCGTCTGCAACCTACAGGTCATCAAAGATGTTTTAAAAAATAGATCCGATATTTGATTTTTCATGCTAAAAACTCGATTTGACTTTATAGAGAGGCACCGTGGCGCAGTTGGTTAGATGGCTAACTATGAAATCAGCGTCGCGGGTTTGATTTCCGCTAGTTGCAAGAAATGAATCCAAGAAAGATTTTTCCTCAATTTGTCTGGGTGTTGCGGTGTGTTTTTCATAATTTCCTTTCATATCCAGTCTAAATAAAAAGAAAGGCTTAGCGGATTTTTCCTTTTAAAATAAAATACAAAAGTTTAAAAAAAAAACAATTTTTTTTTTAAAGAAAAATTTAAGTGTCTTCGTAGGTAATCTGTAAGATGTTTAGAAATATTTAGAAAAGTTTAAGATGTTCAGAAAAAAAATGAACGAATATTCTATTTTTCATACAGAAAGGTTTGTTGATAAAATTGAAGTTAACACAGTTATCTTCGACTGTCTATAAAGCAAAATCGATATTTATGTGCGAAAATGTGTATATTTGTATGATAATTTCAAGTACCATATCTTCGTCGGTAAACTGTAATTGAACATGTTTAGAAAAAAAATGTACGTTTGTAGACGTATCGTACATAGTTTTACCACACATTTGACTGACATATCGCTTTTCGACAGAATTCAGCCTACTTTCACCCTTGTTTTTCCAATTCCTCCCATACATAAGGGTCGGCATCAGGCTCTTGCGATAAAAATCAAAATCGAAATTTCGATTGCGTTCATTTAATCTATATACGAGTATGTACTTAAATCTAGCAAAAGCAAAGCATTGCAGGGTTCGGCTCGTGTAAAGTAAAATAAACTCCTCAATAGCTCCAAACTCCAAAGGAAAACTCCCGTTGTTTATAATCGTGTAAGCTAATTAATAACAAATTAATATATTCGGTCTGTAGTCTGTAGTCTGTAGTCAGTACGTCTGGAGTTTGGAGATATGAACACGAGTAACAGTGTTGAATTGCGAACTTTTTAATTCTTTCCTATCTAATCTCAGCACGCTCCACATCATAAAGTTTAAAAGGCAATAATCACAATCGCGTGATAGCCATTTTATAACAAAAGCCGGCGACAGCTGTCAGCTTTCACATAAAAATGATGTTTCGTTTTCAGAAACAAGTGAATGAGGAAGTTCAGTGGTTTTTTTCAAATTTTTTATTTGTTAATAGACGGTTAAACTAAGTCTAAATTTTTTAATTTTTACATATCGTATTATCGGCGCTACGATTTTTTAAAGTTTTGTATTTCTGAAATAACTCCGCGTGTGACGTCAGAGGTTCATTTCCGCTTATTCTGTTCTTCCTATTGGTCCAGAAGCGACAAGCAGACCGGAAATCTTCCATAGCTCTCAGATCATAGGTTGATTCACATGAACCAGTGACGTCATTTAAAGTAGTGCGTTTTTATCAAAATATTTTTTATTATTTTTTCTGTACATTTTTAAGAAACTTTGCAGTACAATTTAATTCTCTAATTTTTATCCCGCGTAAGAAAACATTTTTTGTATCCAATTTCCCGTAGGGCTGAAGTTCCTCATTATAGCAATTTATAATTTACACGTCTAGAAGGTACTTTGTATTTTAAAATATATGTATGTTTATTCTCGATACTCATTTTATTTACATTTATTGCATTGACATATGGACAAGCCCTATAGAGTAAAATATTTGAAAAAGTGGTGACATGAAAACGTACCCATAGTTACTAAGTACTGCTTTTACCAAGGCTGCATTCAACGAGCATGAACTTGGTAACAAAATTTTAAGGATCCTGTAAATTTTAAGGATTTGGATACTCATTTTTTGATCAATTTTTTTGTTTTTTAACGTTAACAATCAACATTCGTTTTGGTGGATCCCAATCGGGTTCTTTCCTTAAATTCCTTATAATTTTGACTTTCAACCCAATTATTTATTTTCACTGGATTTTTAGGAACGAAATGATAATATATGTACTTCAGAGGCAGACGGACGCAAATCCAGAATTTGATGAAATGACATTTCGAATTTCTTATCCAGTTTATGATCATGTCCATTGATTTTGAAAAAATGTAAGTCTCATAATGAAAGAACCGATGTATTAAGATTCTGAAAATACAAATAAATGCTATAAGTTATTGGAAATCACTTTTAAAAAATAGATTCTTTAGGCTTTTGTTGAACATTTGACGTTTGAATTTGTATCCGTCTGTCTCTGAGGTACAAATATTATTAACTCACGTTTATTTGTTTATTATATTTTTTAAAAACGTATTTCTATCAGTGCACGGTGACTGAGAAGAGCTTCGCAATTGTTCCGCTAGGCGTAGTTTGACGTTCACAAAAAAGAATATTTTTATTTGAATATTACATCGCGCTCCATAGTGATCGCGAATACGATAAACAACCATGGTGAAAAATTGTTATCACGTTACTTATTAGCACTTCGATAGTTATTAGTAATTGAATTACAGGGGTGGTATTCTGAACGCAAAAGCGCGCGCAGAAATTACGTACTAAATACACGCCAACAGAACGATCTCTTCGCGCGCAATCCCGTCCAGAATACCAGCCCAGGTAGCAAAAAAATAACAAATATTACACATTATAACACAATAACAATCTAATTAAACCGTATTTTAAATTTATATTTCGCTTTACTGTATACGAAAATTTATACAAAACTTATATTACTTTTTCAATGTATTTTTACCATCGTTAGAATGGACTGCATAAGTCCGTCAAATAAATAAATAAATATAGGATGTTTTTATATTTTGAGTAAATATTAACATATTATTGAACTCTGATTAAATTATATGGATAATAATGATTGTTTTTAAATATGGTATTGCTAAATGATGGAACACATTGATTAATGTATAGTCTCATCTTTATTTTCTTATTACGTAACAAAAAAAGTAAAAAAAATCATTTTTGGGAATATTAACAAATGTAAAATATATAAACAGTAGTGTTCTTATAAATGTTATGTTTGGAGCTCTAATTTTTTGACTATTTATTATGAAGAAATAAATAAAATAACTTTATTTTTAACTTATTATATAAATAAAACACGAGTGATACTTTAATCCACAAATTTGGAATATCCAGTGACCGGTTTCATCGCTTTCGCGACATTTTCGAGATTGGTATCTTTATTAAGGAGTTTAATGTATTTATACAAAACTGAGGTAAGGATAGATAATTCAAAATCAAATGAAAGTAAATTAAATAAAGTTATTTTTATCTTAAAGATCATTATCAAAAAAAATTCTTTGGGTTAACTAATGAGTTGATATAATGCTATTTTAATGAGTTTTTCAAAACTTTATTATGATTATCTATCCTTACCTCTGTTTTGTATAAATATATTTAACTCTTTAATAAAGATACCAGTCTCGAAGACATCGCGAAAGCGATGAAACCGGTCACTGGATATTCCAAATTTGTGGATTAAAGTATCACTCGTGTTTTATTTATATAATAAATTACAATGAACTTCCATCAAGAATTTTCACTTACAAACTCAAATGTTTTATTTTTAACCGCTATTTTTTTTTTTCCATCGACCGGTTTCAAAGCTAAATAAGCTTCTTTCTCAAGGTATAATTGGCTCGCTCACAGTAATGCAAAAAATAAAATATAATGCAGAAATTTTTAATGTAAAATAATTGAGGAGATAAAAAAAAACAAAAAAATATAATCAAATTTAACCAACAATGCCATAAATAAAAACAAGGGATAAAAAAAAGATTACCAATGAGGAGAAAAACAGATTCTTAAAACTTATTTTACAAAGGATTGAAGCTGTACAATGATTTTCCCGAAGACGTAGAAAGCATTGAAATATTTAAAATTAACTTATAAAAAAATATTCTTGAGAAATTTTTATAAAAATTAAAATGTTATAACAGATTTTTTTATTTATTTATTTATCATTCATACAAATACATACATATTACAAAAAAAAAAAAAAAAAAACGTATCACAAATTCTATGAGGCTAAGGGCCCTGTGTTCAGTTGGGATACAACATAATGGAAAGTGGAAGCACGTACATAATTAAATAATAGCAATTAAAAAATATATATATATATTACATAAACATACATATATTTCAAAGGGTATCTGGACAACACGCTTAATAGTATATGAATCTATGCAATATCTCGCAGCAGTCTCCTGCAATGGTCTCTTACCTTAGACAAAATCCAGACCTGTACACTCTTTCTGAAAATGGCTTTCGTTTTGGAGAACTTAATATGTTCATCCAGGACATTGAATACTCTTGGGGCCACAAAAGAGAAATTTCTCTGAGCAAGCGTCGTACGTGTTTTTGGTATAAATATATCAAATTACAGAAAAACCAGATTATTTTAGTTCTTAAGATGTGATTAATTAACTTAATAAAGCATAAATAAATCAATAAAAATAAATTCAAATATTAATATTGTAATAGTCGCATGGGCATTTTAATACAAATTAATATAATTAAAATAAATTATATTAGAAGCTAATGATTATGATAAAATTATAAATGAACTTATCAATAAAACTTCTTGGTTTAGTTTTACTTTTTATTATTTTGACCAACGAGCGCTTTCGCCTAAGTAGGCATCTTCAAGACTGGTGAATTGTTTACAACGTTTACAGCTTTTATACTATTCTTAACATATTTTGGAGATAAGATCAAATAAGTATTTTAACAGGGGACAGAAAACATAAATATTTTCATCTAGTTTGCTAAATAGTTCATTTTTGGGAGTTTTTGGACCGAAACTGGGATTAAGCTTTTATTATTTAAAATGTGGGAAAAGAACACATGGCGAAATACAACAGAATGGAAAATACACATTTTAACAGATAAAGTTAGCACAATACTTTGGTTTTTTGACAGGGAAGTTTACATACCTATAGATGAATGACGAAATATTTTAAGATATATACATAGATAATACATTTGTTAATGATTCTAGTTTATCTAATTTAAAAAAAAAAACCCTTTATTTATAATTTAATCATAATCATTAACTATGGAGTTTTATCAAGAAATATCAACAATATTATATTATTATTTTTATTTTCTTTTATTCAGGAAACATACAGTACGGTTACATAGTTTTATATTTTACACAGTTAGACTTAACTCTAATGGACCAGTGAAGTGTCCATTTTATATAATAATTATATTATGTAAGGTTATCAATGAAAGTACAAAAAAAAGAAGGAAAAAAACATAAATGGAAGTTGTTTAAAAATTAAAATGTAAGTAAACAAAGTTTGTAGTTAGTATTTACAAATGGAAATAATATTAAAAATGAAAAAAAAATTAGAAGCCATTGTCATGTCCATGTCGGTGAATGAATAGGATATACCATCACAAGTACACACTACAAAAAAACGTTAATTTAAACAACAATGCAAATCATACAAGCATCCGTCACTCAAGCAAGTCGGTCAACCTATACAAAAAACTTCCTCAATCACATCATGACAATTTAAAATGCATCTACTTGTATTTACGATGACATGATTGCACCGCACCGCTGCGCTGCGCTGAAGTTTATTACTTTTTGCGCCATGTTTTTTTTAATGATAGCTCCACGGATGTTGTTTGATTACGTCATAATAATAATAATGTATAATCTTGAATTGATTGAATAATATAATTTTTTACGTAGTCTCAAGTTACTATGTATTGCCATGATACAATAGAATCCTATTTAAACTTGTGAGCAGCGTCATAGATTCGTTAATAAGAGGACGAGACCTCATACATACATGGGGAGGCGCTCGAAGTGTTACCAACTTCACGCTGCTGTAGCAACCAAACGGCCAATGACAGTGCTCTCGTGTTTTGACACGTGTCATTCTGTAATAATTCTACTGAAGCATATCATTTATGTCATAAATGAAAAAAGTTATCGAAATGGATTTCAAACTCAACAGTGTACAACTGGAAAATCGCTACGACATTTACATGTGAACAAAATGTTTGTTATCGGACCATTTTACGTTACAATGATGCTATAAAAAAAAAGAGGTGGACATCCAAAAACAGCAACATCGACAGAAATGGTTCGAAAGGAGTAGGCCAGAATTTAACGTAATCCACAACCATGCGTAGTTCAATTGGCGAAAAATCTCAATGTGTCTGATCGTAGCATGGGGCGCATATTGAGAAATGAACTACTATTGAAGCCCTGAAAAATACAAAAAGTTCTAAATTAAACGCCTGCACGAAAGGCAGTTCACCCAGCAAGAGTAAAGGTGTTTAAATACCTGCACGTTGGTGACGAGCTAGAAAATTGGGTCTTTTCCGATAATTTTTTTTACGGTTTAGCAATGTGTAAACAAACAAATCTTCGCTTAAAGACTGTAGTCTGGTAAAACGCACGCAAAATGAGGAAATCATACGATTTTGCCATTTTAAAACGAATATTTTTTTAACCGCGCAATAATAAAAAAAATGAAAAAAACATAAATTAGATTAAAACAATACTTTTAAAGGTATTTCTGTTTAAAAATATACTTAAAAGTTTTATGTAACTAAAATATAATTTCTTTTAGACTGGCAGATTACGCCATTTAAAATTTAGACTAAACTTAGGTATCTGGGATCTCAATAAAGACTAAGTATTGAACTAAATTTTTTTGCAATTATTTGAAGATAATAAATTGAACATGAAAGTGGCCGAAGCGAAATCTTAATTTTTTGTTTTTGAAAAGAAATACAAGCATTTTAAATCACATACATTTTTGTGACGTTTTCCTTAATTTTTTCGTAAAATTATGCCTTTGGTAATACTTTTATAGATGTTCAAATATAAGCAGAATGGTAAATGTTACACAGTGTGTAAAGTGGCCACTTAAATCAGCCATTGACAGGTCATAAGCCCTGTAGATGCCTAGACTTCTAAATTACCTTCTCCAAAATGTTCTTCATCTCTGTTGTAATATTTTTATTTTTATTTATTTATTAATGAAATCATACAGTCTTTATATAAAACAATGTACAAAAGAACAATGAAAAAAAGTAAGACCAATTACAGATTTAACACTAATTTATTGTGAATGCAGGAGGAGAGGGGAAAAATAATTTAATTCTAAAAAAGTAAAAATAAAAATGTTAAATAAAAAGTTCATAAAAAGGAGAAGACATTGTATAGCTACTCTACTTTCCTCCATCTCTCTCTGCTTCCATGAACATTAAAATTTAATTGTAAAAAACCACAACCAACAATAAATTATTAGATGCAGGTAGTAGATGTAAGTAAGTATAAATTAAGAGTTGAAATCAAATGTTTAAAATTAAAAGTAAAAGTTAAAATTAAAATGAAAAGTTTAAATTAAAATTAAGTTAAAAGTTTAAATTAAAAGTTAAAATTAAGAATTAAAATTAAAAAGTTAAAATTGAAAGATAAAATTAAAAACCAAATCAAAAGATCTGATAAAAATATGGTATTTACAATGTAGTATGTCGATGTCACTAAAACTGTCATTATAGGTAATCTGTATTCTTCGTAGAGTGCTATTTTTTAAATAATTAGTCATTGAGTTAGGAATGTCGAAGAGTACAGATTGACGAGTTCTACGGACAGGGACTCGATATGAAATGCCTCTAACAATTTCTGGGCTATCAATTACGTTATTAACAATTTTGTATAGAAAGCTCATATCCAACATGGTACGCCGAGTTGCGAGATTTTGAACCTTGTGAAAATTAGCGGACTCAGTCCTACTTGAGAATGAAACATTATTTTTGAAATCTAATTGTCTAAGAAAATAGTTTTGAATATGTTCAATACGATTTTTGTAAGTATTATATTGAGGATTCCAAATCGGCGAACCAAACTCGAGGATACTACGTACATATGAAAAAAAAAGTTTTCTTAATGCGTCGGTTCTTGTAAAAGGTTTGGTTGATCGTATGACAAACCCTAACATTTTGTAAGCTTTTTCTACAGTATTTTCTATATGTTTGTTAAATGTAAGTTTACTATCAAGTACAACACCAAGGTCACGGACTTCCGTAGAAGAATTTATAGTTAACTCGTTGATTTTATATGAATAATTATTTTTTTTAGAACGAATGCAGTAAAAAGAAATTTGCTGACACTTTTTAATGTGAATAGACAATCTGTTTTTAATGCAATATGTGTTTAATCTATTCAGGTCTTCTTAAAGATTTATACTGTCTTGATCATTATTGATAGGTAAGTATACTTTCATATGTTAATATAAACAGCTCCCCAGGGAGTTGAATCCAGTCCTGGTCTACAAAAATTTGGACAAACTCAAAATATTGTTTTTCAAAGATGGTGAATGGTAATTATATTTATTTATTCATGCATTTAATAATATTTACAGTTTTTTGTTCACTTTGCCCAGCTGTATGAAACAGTACTTATGATTTTTTTGTTGTATTACTGTAGAATGTTTTATTATTTAATTTTGTTTTTTACATTTATTCTTGAATTGTTTAAACTTTCTACTGAATATGCTGTATAATTTTTAGGTTATTTTTTAAAATATAAATTTTGTATTTGAGGGTTTATTTTTTTTTTTTATAAATCTTGGGTATAAGGAAATTTATGTTTTTTTAAAAAAACATTAAGCCTATTTGGCTTAATATTGTTAGTATTATAAATTTTTGTAAAAGGCAGATTTGCCGTTTATGTTAATAAAATAAAATATCTTGATACATATTACAGTAAGATTTTTTCGTAAAACTTTAACAAACAATACAATAATATTACTCAAACGATTAAAATAATTTATTTGTTTCTAATTATTATTATTCATTAGATTCTCTTTTACATTGTAAGTAAGTACTGAAATTCAGATTATTTCAATTATTAAAATTAATTTTAGCACTAGCAATCTTCTTTAGAAAGTTCGAATTTGAAATTGCAAGGGGCGTGCGTTGATTGGTCCAGGTTCGCGTGCAAGCATTATTCATATTATTTGCAGCTGTCACTATGGCGCCATGTCTAGCGAGTTCAAATAATCATGTTACAAACATTATAAATTATAAACATCATTCTTGTTCTCAGTTACTAGTAATCTTGTAAATGAGAAGGTATTATAGTTTCTTGTTGTACTGGTTGTTTAATAGTTCAATAATAATAAAGCCTCGTTTACTGTGATTTATATACAATCGTTTTCAGGCGTGGTTTTAGATCGAATAATGAGAGCTAACCCAACCAAACCCCCTATTTTTATAGTTAATTTAATGAACATTTTTTTTCGTAATTTACATAATAAAGTTCCTATGGTTTGGGGGCATGGAGTTAATGGACGACAAATAATAAAATAATTAAAGGATTTACACTGCAAATGCAAGAGTTTAGGAAGAAATGACACAAGCTCGACAAATATTATCAAGAGTGGACACGATAAAAGCCGGAATAATTTAATTCAGTTCAATTTTATTTTATAAATAATATGCACATCACTTAAATTGTAAAGCCGTACATATAAATAAAAAAATATATATTAATATACAACAGAGACTCTAGTCAAAGTAGTACGAGATTCTTGCTCCTGTAAAACACTTTCGGAAACATGGAACAGATCAACATCCAGAGCGATGTTGTTCAGCATAGCGGTAGCTCTTCCAACAGGCATATCCATCGGCAGATTGGTCCTGTATATTGGAATATGAAACAATCTATACTGACGATGTCTAAGCTAATTATCAGGAACATGCAAACCAATGCTCATCATAATCTCAGGATTACCGACTATACCGCGCAACAATCGATAAAGATGTGTCATCAAATACACATTTCTTCTTGCCTCTAAACTTTTGTAGCCATGCATACCTTGAAGAAACTCGGTCGGGTAGAGCCAAGGATACCCAAACTCTTTTATGGAGAGATACCTGAAACTTCTTTCGGATTTTCTCTAACATAAGACAGTGCTTCAGTTCATGTGGCCCCCAAATCATCGAGCCACCCTCTAGTCTACTGCGCACCAAGGAGTTGTAAACAGTTCTCAGTAAACTGTTCTTGTAAAAATTCCAATATAAACTTTTTTACATGCAAAAAAAAAACATCTTCCCATTTTTTTAGTATATGCATTCTCGTCGAATGCAACCCTGGTAGGTCGATTAATAAAACATTTATGCTCCTAACTTATTTTTTTACAGATTAGATTGAAGATTTTAAGGTCTACAAACGTGCGCAGCGCAAAGCTCATTATTATGCAAAAAATCGCAAGTAAATCGGTTAAGCCATTTAGGAGGAGTTTAGTGACATCACACGTACAGAAGAATTATATATATAAAGATAACCTGCGTGCGTTCTAGAAGATACATTTTAATGATACCATAGGAACCGTAAAAGCGTACTTGTAAGAGAAAAATCCGAGAAATATTTTTTCCCAATTGGTCTGTGTGTCGTGATGTATTTTTTATTACTCCCTTTTATATCCACTCTTTTTTATCTGCCGACAATCTCTTAAATCCACAATTCTTATACAGGGAGTTCTTCAAACCCTGTCACATCCAAAACCACGATGATCAGTGTGAGCAAGAAGACATATTGGCACATTAAAATAAATTTTTAGAACGACTAAAATATAGAAAAAAAAACAAAATGTTTATTACTTCTGCAGGGGAGAAACGAGGAAAGGGGAGGGGGCAGTATGATACACCGCCAACCGCACGGCCGCGCCCCCTCGTTTCTCCCCTGCAGAAGTAAGCAACCATTTGTTTTTTTACTAATATTCAATTTTACAAATTTTCTTCGTTCTGAATATACTTTTAAATATGCTAATATGTCTTCTTGCCCATACTGATCATCGTGGTTTCGGATGTGACAGGGTTTAAAGAACACCCTGTAAAGTGTCCATGCGGCTCTACTGTGGAATCATCTCCCATCCACTATCGAAGATGTTTTTACAGTAGCTCTGTTTAAATCACGCCTAAAAAAACATCTCCTTTCTCTTTCTTTGTTTCTCCTTTATTCTCCCTCCTTTTTCTTCTCCTTTTCTCATAAAATATTATCAATATGAATCCACTTACAAACATATTGAAAATTCATTTTTTGCTTTTTATTTAACGTATACGTTTTGAAACTACAATTATATTAATAACATATTTCAACTCTATGTAAAAGAAGAATTATAAATGACTTATTAAATTTATATAAAATAGCGAATGGCGTATTGGACGTCCCGGAATTAACTAGTGTTATCAGCTTGAAAGTACCTCTTCGAAATACTCGGCAGCTAACGTTATTTTTTGAATCTCCTGGCAGTCACAATTATTATTACAATTCACCAATACCTAGACTACACCGGTTAGGTAACGAGTATGGTGAAGTTGATATATTTTGTCTGTCTTTATATAAATATAGGTTAAGTATTCAAAAGGTTATAAATTAATTTATGTAAAATTTCTTAATATTTTTCTTTATTTACTATTTCTTTTTCTCATGTATCTCTTTAATAATGTATAAACTTATATGTATGTATATGTATGCGTGTATGTTTTCATATGTAAATTTTAAAAATATTTTTCTATGTACCATATACCTATGTTGGTACATTTCCTGATTTTTACCTATTATTGTATCTTTTAGCTTTTCTTATGTTATCTTTTATTTTTACCAAACTTACATACTTATGTTTCACTGCTGCACTTAAATGTAATTTCTAAAATATGTAAAAGCCCATTGGGCGTGTAAATCAATAAATAAATAAATAAATAAATAAATAAATATTTGATTTTATTGTTCAGTTCAAAGAAATTGCCATTTGGCAATAAACCTGGCAATGTACAGATATGTGATAAAACTCAAAATATTGTAATAAAACCAACTGGTCCAAGAAGTTTAAAAATTAGAAAATTGTTTTTCAGGCATTGCCTAGTATGTGAAATAATTTGATCAGATGAATCACTCCACAACAATAAAGGTTTCAGCTCTTTAGCTTCACTAAAATCAACAGATGGAAGAATTTAACAAATGTGGATGTTCAAATATAGGCAAAATTGTGAATGTTATACAGTGTGTAAAGTGGCCACTTGTTATGTAGTTATGCTTTTTTTAATACTCTGTTTTATCATTTATGTTTATTGTATAAAAACTTTTTTAAAAAAAAAAACCAGCCTATGATAGGTCATAAGCCCTGTAAATGCTTGGACTTCCATATTCCCTTCTCTAAAATGTTCTCCATCCCTGTTGTAATTTGTTTATCTTAATGACTCCCTAGGGGGTGAAATTTAGTCTTTTGTCTACAAACATTTGGACAAACTCAAAATATTGCGCTAATAGTATCGTTTAGTATTGGCAATTAAAATAACACGAAACCAATATATTTATGTAGATTTATGCAAATTGATGCAAATATTATGTAAAATAATAATATAATCGAGTTACCAGGCAAGTTTGGTTAATTGTACGATTCCTTATTGAAAACGAGTACCTAGCTGAACATCTGATATGATTGATTTTGACACACTGACACCGAACTATTTAGGGTATTAAATTACGTACCTTGGCATAAAAAAATGTTTATTAGTCATGCCGTGACTATGAAGGTCGATCGTTTAGTAAATAACTGGTTTTAAAGAATTGCATGTTTTTGTGGAAGTAAAGTGGGAAATGATAGATTTAAACTCGGAAGAGTTGTGATGACTCGGTAATGAGTCGCTCCTGACAAATTCACATCTTTGGCGTAAGTTTTGTTGACGTACTATTGAACTTTTATTATATAAATAAAAGACGAGTGATACATTAATCCACAAATTTGGAATATCCATTGACCAGTTTCATCGCTTTCGCGACATCTTCGAGACTGGTATCTTTATTAAGGAGTTCAACGTATTTATACAAAACAGAGGTAAGGATAGATAATTCAAAATTATATGAAAGTAAAAAAAAAATGATAATGATCCTTAAGATAAAAATAACTTTATTTAATTTACTTACATATAACTTTGAATTATCTATCCTTACCTCTGTTTTGTATAAATACATTGAACTCCTTAATAAAGATACCAGTCTCGAAGATGTCGCGAAAGCGATAAAACCGGTTATTGGATGTTCTAAATTTGTAGATTAAAGTATTACTCGTCTTTTATTTATATGTTAAATTACAATGAACTTCCATCAAGAATTTTTACTTACAAACTTAAATGTACTATTGAACTTTTAAAATTTAATGCTAACAAACTATATCTCTTAAATGTTGGCAAATAAATGTTTGTCGCGGGAGGCTAAATCAGCAGTTTACAACGGAATTCTGGTGCCACCTTTTATGTATGGAATTGGAAAAGTATGGATGAAAGTCGGTGGAATAATGTTGAAATACAATCTCTGACTAAAGCTGTAAAATTCTTTATACTAGCTGCACAAATGTCGAGATCCGTGCATTATGTAAGGCTGAGACCAGCACTATCGACAAAATCAAGAAAGGAGTCCAGCGTTGGTCTGGTCCATATGTAAAGCGAATGGACAGCGAAAGAACGGCTACAAGGAAATGACGCGAATGTTGATGGATCGAGAAAGGCATGGCGTGGCTGAATCTAACAAATACTTGAAGATGGGCATGTCAAAAGTCGGAATAATCATCGTGGGTGCATGGGAAGATATATGAATGTTGAGGGAGCGAGGTCTGTATGCAATGACAGAGTGATGTGGCATTCGATCCTTTCTGCCTATCCCCATGGGGCAACGGCGTGATTGTTTGTTTGTTCTTATTAAAAAAATATGCTTTTATATTCTTCATATAAAAATACACTGAAACATTATTATTCTTCTTTGTTTTATTCAAAAAAATAATGTATTTGTCCTATTGTCTGTATTATGGTTGGTAAAGATTTTGCATTATTATTATTATAAATAAATTAATGAATTAGTAATTGCACTAATGAATGAATTAGTAATAAAACTAATGAATTAATGAGTAATTGTATCACATGCGAAAGTTAGTAACTTCGATTTATTGCAAATAGAGTAAAAGGGATTTAGGGATTATTTTATTTTAGGGGGGTAGGGGTTGTAAATTAGATGGTGGACTAGTGCCCAGTGCCCAGCAGATCTTGGGCAAAGTCTTATTTAGAAGATACTTACTTTTATTCGAAGGCCACAATACTAATAATGTTTTTAATACATTTGTTCCAGGATGGCTGTCATGCAGAGTTGTGCTGAATATTATGGTGATTTTGGGCTTCATGTTGAATTATGCCCTGAGAGTGAACTTGACTATTGCCATTGTCGCTATGGTGGAACCCAGCGCCAGCGAGATGAATGCAACTCACGGAGTCCACAATGTCACATTGGTAAGCATGATCAAACCCCGACAGAACCCAATGACCAAGAAATTGATTTAATTACCACCCTTACTTTCGCGCATGCACGCGCTCATCAAAAACAAAACCCCACTCCTGTACCCCTCCTTTTGCACCCTTTCACACATAATTGATTTTTGTGTTTTATTCTTCCGGTGCCTTGTCGGGTCCCCCTGACGCGACGTTGGCGATCACTGCAGCGAAGGCAATGCTGTCCTGTAGCTCAATCACAAAGAACTATCGACGCGCTAATAAGTGACGTGACAACAATTACTCACCATGGATGTTTATCGTATTCCCGATCACAATGGAACACTATCTAATATCACTATCTAAATATTTAAATTGTTCCTTTGTCATTTTTCTTTCTTTCCCATCCCCTCTCCTCTCTTCATAGTATAGTGTTAATTTTTTTTAAATATATTTATTTTTGTTAATCTTCGCTTTTAATTTTTGTATAAAATTGTAAGATTCAATATGTCCATGTATTTATAATTTTCTCAAACTGAACGGTTTGGGTAGGTAGGAAGAAATTGCCTTAAGGCAATATGCCCGCCCTTATATGTATATATGTTGTATATGTATATAAAGTGTCAAATAATAATAATAATAACATCCGTGAGCACCTAATATTAAATGTCAACATATTTACGTTTCGTGACGTATAATCCTGCTTCGCAATCACATATTTGAATTTCGCCGGTGTAAATATGGAAAATATTCTGAAAATGCTATTTTTATTTATTTATTTATTATTTATCATGCTATTTATTGCATTTAGCCGGCGGTTGGCAAGCCAAATATAAAAAAAGCAGCCGCCATAGTGATTGTAATTTACTTTCACTTTTTTGTATTAGATACTCCTTACTATTTTGCAAATGCAATATATTGTATTATTTTTTATAGTAAACGCTGATTTTTTGCCAGTGACCTGTATTTATTTACGAGGAAAACAAAAAAACAAACCGACACGAGCGTTGACTTAGAGATTACACACGCGTTGACTTATGACCGCGATAACTTAAGCATGTTCATTATTGTTCATTGTGATCGCTCAAAGGTTTAGCATGTTTTTAAGCACGTCGATAGTTATTTGTGATATACTGCACTACTTTTATATATCGCAGCCAGAATGACTGCTTTAATTTTTTAAAAATTTAATTACGGACATTTATCTATTTACAAATTTATAGGGGTGAATATTACAAAATAAGAATAGTTTAAAACATTTAAAAATACTGAAAGAAGCATTAACAAACATAAGGTACATCAAGACAAGATCTGGACTATTTATTTAGCGCTTGTTTGAATCGTTGTAAACTAAAACCAAAAAAGTCCAGATCTTGTCTTGAGTTAACAATACGACAAAGACGGGTCGGGTCATTGGAGAATTAAGGCCATAGTTTGTTCTATGCTCATCGATGAACAGTTATTCGTTGTTTCTCAACTTACGAGTCAGAATATAGAATTTTACCTGTCCCATTGATGATGGCACATCGATTATATAATTTAGTATGCCGAATATACATAGAGTCAATATTAGTTCTACGTTTTATTAGTTTTACTTCAGAGTAAAACAAAATTCAGTGAAAACAGTTTAACCTTAACAAATTACAACGGGATGGAGAATACCTTAAATAAGGGAATATGGAAGTCTTGGCATTTACAGGGCTTATGACCTGTCTTTGGCTGGTTTAAGTGGCCACTTTACACACTGTAACATTCACCATTTTGCCTATGTTTGAACATCCGTATTTCTTCAATTCTTCCATTTGTTGATTTTAGTGAAGTTAAAGAGCTGAAACCTTTATTGTTGTGAAGAGATTCATCTGACTGAATTATTTCACATACTAGGCAACGCCAGAAAACAATTTTCCAATTTTTAAACTTCTTCTTGGACCAGTTGGTTTCATTACAATATTTAAGTTAGTCCAAATGATTGTAGACAAAAGACTGGATTTCACTCCCTCGGGAGTCATAAAGATTAACAAATTACCTTATTTTTCTTTCTAAACTGCAAACTTTGATAAAAACAAAAAAAAATATGTTTTTGATGTAAAATTCAGTTAAAACAGCTTTACCTTATTTTTTATTCTAAACTGCAAACTTGGATTTAAAAAAAAAAGTTTTTTATGTGTAGTAGTTACAAAAGTTAAAACCTTTAGAATTTATTTTTATTTTATTTTATTTATTTATTCATTCAAAATTACAAAATGAAATATTTATGAACTTATTAAGGCTTTTTAGGCTATGCCCGTGTCAAGCCACAATAAAAATACATAGTAAAATTAATTAGATCAAATTATAATGACATAGAATCACAATCTAGAAAAAAAAGGTAAATGTAATAAATAATCAAATTCCAAAGAATACAATGCAAAAAATATATTCAGAAATAAATTTTAAAATATAAATTATACAAATTAAGAATCACACATAATCAAATATACAAAATAGTGGTATCATTAAAATCAACAAAATAATAGTAAAATATAGTAGTATTAAAAAAAAAATAACACAATAATGCGGGTAAGATTCATCCGGGTGAATCAATTTACTTACTAGGCAACGCCTGAAAACCATTTTTCATTTTACAAAAGTCAACAGATGAAAGAGTTGAGGAAATGTGGATGTTTAAACATGGACAGAATGGTGAATGTTACATTGTGAGTGTGTGAAATGGCCACTTAAACCAGCCAATGACAGGTCATATGCCCTGTAAATTTATTTTGTTCATTAACGCTCAAGGGACATTTACAAAAAATACTAAAATTACATGCTAACATAATTAAAAATAAAACACAAAATATTTGGAAAAAAGATGTGAAATTATTTAGGCAAGAAAAATTAGAAAAGATATAATAAAAAAGTCATACAAAGTTAAAAAATAAAGCTAAACAAGAAAAAAAGTAGGCGTATAAACAAAAAATGCAAAAGTATAATTTAATGGAAATAAATTCTGTAAAGCAAAAAAAGTCAATAAAGTGTTACGGTAAGCAAGAAAGAAAAATGTTGGTAAAATTAATAATCAAGCAAGCATATTATTGCGAAAAAAAGGAACAAATGAAATACGTATTTTCCAATACTTAAACGCAATTGGATATTATAGCAAATAAAAACAAGTATAGCGTTTTATAAAAAAAGTTATACAAAGTAAAATACTTATAATAAATGCCTAGTCTTCCATATGCCCTTCTCAAAAGGTTTTACCTCTCTGTTACAACAAAATTAGATTTAAAAAATTTGTTATTGAATTAATTTTGAATGACGTATTTGCCTAACTACAAATTGGTAAATTCGTTATTTTTTATTTACATAAATACCATTCCTGGATTTGCCTTTAAATGAAATCTCTAAGCTCTGAAAACTAAGTAAAGATTTAGACGATAGTAAGAAGGCACCGTTAACAAAAATTAGGAACAGCAATTACTTGTAACATTGATCTTACTATGTAAAGGATACCAAATCTAAACATAGAATTTCAAAAGAGGGCAAGGCTAGAGCGTAATATATTTTGTAGCTACGTAGGTATGGGTCTTGCTTCCAAGGATAATAATTTTTATGCGAAACCGTATATTTTAATCCAAATGACTTAATTACCCGACTGAATACAAACGTGGGATTTTACGACATCCTGTCTGAGTTGGGTTATCTAAGATCGAATTGATGGGTTATCTTAATCCACGTGCAAAACTTATGATAATACCGGTACATATTTTATGTTGATATTTATTTTTTACATTTGTACTTACACAATCATCGTCTTGGTAGTGAAAGGACTGTGAAAAGTGAATTAAACATATCTGTTTTGTAAAAAATCTTAGAAATCTGATAAAAAGTATGAACACCACACGATCTTGTCATTTTAAAACACCGTTCTTTTGAAATCACGCCATTAAAAATAGAAAATAAATAACCATTAGACATACAATATTTTTTTAAGGTATTTCTGATAAAAAACATGTTCAAAGTTTTAAACAACTAAAATATATCTCCTTTATTACGCGACGGGCAATTCACGCCTCTTGAAATGTTGACTCAACTTAGGTACCGTAACCTGGGGTGACTTTACGCAATATTAAAAAATCCTACCCAATGTATCAAAATAAAATAAAACGTTCATTTAAATGGAAGAGTACGAATTTCACATTTATTGAATATTTTTTTGAAAAAATACAAGCAGAAAAAAAAAACGTGAAAATTAAAAATTTGGAACAAAATATCTCATACGGTGGGGTAACTTTGTGCCGAATTACAAAATCAAGCAAAAATTATATAAATATTGTTTTGGTGTATGGTATGTATACTTTATATCAAAACATTTTCTATTAAAAGTGAACACATGCAAGAATGTCAGCCATGGTAAAAAAATATTTTTCCTTATATTTATTGTTTAGATGTAAAATTATTCGTAACAAAGTAAAGTTTTGGCGCAACGTGTACCGTATATCTTGTTAAAAACAAACATCCATATAGGTAGATAGTAGATAGAGTGTCATCGGAAAGCGTCTGGATTTTATAACAAAGTTTTGTTTTTAAAATTATTTTTGTAAAATATATATATTGTTCATTTTTACTATTTTTAAAAAATCATTACATTACATTACAAACAGGCGCAAAGTCAAAGAAACAAGTTTATAAATAAAAAAATATCAATGAAGAAAGCTCAAGTTGTAACAATAGAAAAATAATAAGAAAATTACAAAAAAAAACTATAAGAAGCGAAGGGAGAATTGACTTAACAATAAATTATGAAACCAAAACAATAGATAATAAATTACTTTTGAATTCAGTACCCAATGTTTTGAGTATGTCCAAATGGTTGTAGACAGGCTGATTTCCTCCGTAGGTAGTTATTTAGGTCTAAATTTGTTGCAACAGAGAGGGAAAACATTTTTGAAAAGGGAATATCCTTTATACTTTTGAATTCCTTAGGGCCTGGTGGTTTGACCATTAGTAATAGTTAAAAGTCGAAAGTAATAGTAACAATTTTAAGAGCAAAAAGTTTTTTTTTCGTATGAAAAAGTGAATACTTTTTCAAAACTTTACTACTCTTGATTTTTAACTACAACTACCGATCAAAGAAAGGCTTTAGTGAATTACCAAAAATCCTAATTCATATAGGTTTTATAATAATAATGATTCATTGTTTTACTTTTCTTAATAAAATAGTAATTTGATGTGCTCTATATCAATATTACCTCAGCTCATATCTGCAAATATCGAGCAGTCAATAATTTGTGGTTTACGCCGATTCGAGATAATAAAGCTTTTAGTGTGAATGATTCTAGTACGTTCTAGTACACGCGATAAAATGCTATTTTGTTTGCATCAACCAATCCGATAAGACTACCGTTCTCCTACCGAACCACTAAAGTGAACACAAAACTGCTGTCAACACCTAGTACCTACCGGTCTGGGGGGCGATTACAATTGGAAGATCCGAAGCCATGTAGGTAGTTAGACGAATGTACCAACCACTTCTCTACAAGGCTTTTTCCACTCAATTTCCTTAATCGAGACTTTACCTGAGAGCAGCCATCGAGTGTCGTCTAGGATTTTGGTTCTATTTCGCGCACATAACTGTATTCATCACCCAATCGGATCCAGACATACGTTACAGTCGAAGATAAATTCTCCTGAGCGATTGCAAAGATACACTATCGACCCTGTATCTTCGAGTTTTGAGTTAAGTACGTCGATCGAGGGCACTAATACCCCACTGTACACATATCTATGCACTGAAGTGATGAAAACTAAGTTTCAACAATGTTTGAGTATGTCCGAATGCTTGCAGACTGGTTGGATTTCCTCCCTAGGGAGTTATTCATATTTCAATTATTGCAACAGAGAAAGAAAATCATTTTTGAGAAGGGAATATGGAAGTCTAGGAATCGACATGTCGGTAGAGCCGGTTTTGTAATACCGAAGTAGATAAAGATAGAAGAAAAGTCAAGTATACTACCGACGTAGACAGCGTTCGTAATCGCCCTCCTGGCTTATCTGAATGATTACATGTTGGTATTAATCAGGTGACCACAGAGACGATAAGGTTGCTCATTAAACCTTCAAGTAGGTTTACAAAGTACCCATCAAGTCTACAAATCCCGGGACGAGAAAAGCAAAAGCCATTCAACCCACAATATATTTGAATCAAGAAACCTCAAAAAAGATAAATAATAAACAAAAAATAAGTTAACAACATTTTGAAAAATATTATTGAAGGCATAATTTAATGAAAATACCACAAAATTTGTGTGATTTAAACCGCTTGTATTTTTCTTTATTATGTTTTTAACTTGTTCAATCGTCGTCAAATCGTTTGTTTGTCTTTAATACTCGTACTTCGTCTTTATACGAGTGCCAATGGACTAATTTTTAAGAGTCCTTGTCTTTATGTGATTATCAATGTTACTAGTTACTAAGTTTGATCTATATCTGCCGGTCGAAAACTAATTGAATATATTTTAGTTACATAAATCTTTTCAGTCTAAACTTTTTAACAAAAATACCTTAACAAATAGTTATTTCGTCGCCGATCAGGCAAAAGTTATGTCTAAAAATGTCATTCGCAACATAAAATGATGTTCTTTAAGAGGCAACTACTGTCGCCAAGCTAACTTAGTCGGGAAAATGTTGACTCCATATTATCGTTAAAAAATATTTCTTTAAAAATATAATTATTTTTAACCATGGCATTATAATAACTATATTTAATATTTTATTCCTTTCACCAGCTCTTATAGCTTGCATCGTCCAGATTTTAGCTCTACAATGCCCGATGTAGACGATCTGCTACATATCGATAATCGGTGTATAAAAGGGATTTCAAACATGTTTATCACTCGGCGACTAGTTTATTTTACTGTAAAAATACTAGCCATTATAATTTATTTTGAAAAGTCGCCAACGGGGTAAAATTTTTCGATAAAATTTGAAACAAAAAGTCAGTTGCGCGTATTCTGTCAAAAGTGTAAATTAGCTAAAGTTCAAAGGGTGATTTCTTTGTTTTTTTTTTAAAGATTTGAAGTTATAATTGTTTCCGCAACTTTAATTATTATATAAAAAGATGTTTATCAGAACCGTTATATATTGTTTTCCTTATATTCTTGTGTTTTTTAACCTTTTAATGCCCGATGTAGCATATTGTCCACAAAAACTAAAATCTGAAATTAAAACTGAAAATATTATGTTTAAAAATAAAATTTTATTCCAGTATTTACATCAAGAAACATACATAAAATTATGTTTTTAGTTAAAATTGAAAAAAATGATCATTGAAAGGTTAAACAAGCAAATATTACTTAACCAATTTTAGCCACCTTGCTTCTTTTAAAACCTTCTAGATATTTTTTAATTTATCAGGAATCAGAAAGAAAAAGTTACCAATGTAATTTATTAAAAATGCCATAAATAAATTATGTAGTTTTAATACCTCCAAAACACAAAAAACTGATTTTTCCTTGGTCTTTCCTTGGATTTCTCAAAATGATGTTTTTTGGATTAGTAACTTGACTGAACGGCGACGATTTTTTTTAATTGCGCTATTTGATCTTATGTTTTCATTACTTTTCTTGCGTTTTACTAGACTGCCTTATAAACGAACTCAATAAATAACGTTTTGAATAAACTGGTTGAGAGACTTTTGCAAAGCACCGTTCAGTTTAGTGTTGCAATCCTTACATAACGAAGTGCAGTTGTCGACCTTGAAATGGGACTTGAGTTCAATACTCTGAAACTAGGATTGATCCCATAGGTTTTACATTCTTCTTCAGTAACAAGAATTACGCAGTGATAAAGATTCTTTAGAAGCCAAACACGAAACATCCCTTTCTCAGTCAATGTCAATAAAAATAAAACCTCTTACAGACTTTGTCTATTCAATTAATTTATTTAAAAAATAACAAATACATCACAAACTTAAATTCAAGACGTACGCATACGAGTAATAAACAGGGAAAAAAAACATATAAGAGACTCTTGTCAAAGTATTAGGAGAATTCTACTCCGGAAAACCCCTTCGGATACATGCAACAGATCAACATTCAGAGCGATGTTGTTCAACATATCGGTAGCCTTTCCAACAGGCTACTGGTTTCGAGACCTACCCGTATCTTCGTTAGGAAACTTATGATATGACCAAAACCATCTCGAGTTTAAGGTACTTTCCTAAGGTGATGTTCTTAAATTTTGGCCAAATTTCAATAACACGCTACGCTATACATCATTAGAGTGGATTTTCTTTGCATTACACGGGTTGGATGCTCTTATTTCATGAGTCTCGTAGAGTAATATGACAACGTTATGAACGTTAATGCGCGTGCGCGGAAATTCGAATATTTATAATAGGACTGGACTCAAAATGAAGAGTAGTATCTAGAATCCAGCGTATCTAACGAATACTATTAAGGCCAAGGTACATTGATATCCAGTATATTGATATAGGAAATACGCATACGTATAAATATTGTTTGAATTTGTAAATTGCGTGCGCTCGAAAATTTTCTGCAATAATTTTTGGAATAATTTAACTTTTTTTTTCATATTTGTAATTTTTAATACTCAAATGTATATGATTATCTTAAAATATTAAAGGGATGCGCCGCATCCACAGCATATGGATGGAATGCGCCTGATATACATGTCTTCAATTTTTCCATCTGACGATCTTTGTGAAATTAAAGAGCCAAAACCTTTATAGATAACGGTCAGGTTCACCTGACTGAATATTTCACCTCTATACTTGGCAACGCCTGAAAATATTTTGCAACTTTCATATTTCTTCTTGAACCAGTTGGTTTAATCAAAGTTTGTCATTTTTTTGTAGATAAATATTATTTATTTCAATTTCAATTTATTTCAATTTATTTATTTTATAAACGTTTATGTACATTACAAAATAGTTCAATGCATACATTAAACGAAAAAATTAATACTAAAATTTCAATATACAAAAATGGTAAAATAAAAATACCCATCAATTCTAGAGAAAGAATGCTATCCTCTCTGAACTTTTTTTCATTAACATGAAAGATGTCAATATCCGAAAAGATACGGTTGAGTAAAGACATTGCTCTTCCTACTGGCATTACCATCGGCAGGTTGGTTCTGCAAGCAGGAAGATAAAACAGCTTAAGCTGTCTAAGGTAGTCATTAAGAACATAAAGAAAAATACTTTCCGTTGCACCTATGTTGATCGTAATACCACGGATTAATCGGAAAAAATACATAAGGAAGTATGCATTTCTTCTTTTTTCCAAACTATTGTAGCCAAGCATTCCCAGTATGAAGTCAGACGGGTACAACCACGGATAATATCCGCACTCCCTTAAGTAAAGATATTATATTCCCTTCTCTGATATATTCTCCATCTCTGTTGTAGTATGAGGTTAAATCCTTTTTTTTTTTATCAATATGATCAATCTCAAAATATTGTTGATTTCTAAGCTTGCTACTATTCGTTGTTCGAAACATTAACAAAAGACGCTTCGAGAATTTTCTTTGAGATCAACAAAACAACACGCTTTGTATTTAATTAGTTTGCACATCGTGTAAGGTCAAAAATACAAAGTAACATTCATTACCGTTAATTTATTAGATAAATCGTTGCTTTGTGGATAAAGGCAAAATGAAGAGAGATCAAATGAAGCCGATACTACAATACGATACATGCATTCCTGCATAGTCTTGACGTTATCTTTATGCACTGCAAGTTTATAATAACGGTAATTAAATCGATAACATGAAAAATGATAACCGTAACGTTGAATACAAGTGCGGTCAATTTAGAATAATGGTCTACATCAGGTATGGGTGACCTTTATCTAGTTTGGGCCAGATTGTCAATTTTCCCCGAGTTGGGAGCCGAATATTAGAATAATCTTAGAGTAATAACACGCCTATAGCTAATGATAGAGTCGCCCATACGGACAAACACCATTTACGATTATTAACCATGAAGTTAGCTAAAGCTTACAGTAGTACAACAGGCCGTAGGTACTCGGGTCGAGAATTACAAGCGCAAACCGAAACCGTCCGTTACACGTTTGTTGTTAAACTAAAAACCAAACAAAAAAATGGAACGTTTTTTTCTATGCAAAAAGGGCTTCTCTCGAGAATCATCTCCTCAATTAATTAGCTCTTCCAACCTCTATCACAACACGGACTATCTCTTCGTTCTAGTAACGGAGAGAACCCTTTTAATACCATTTCATCGCTTTTATTTTCTTGCCTCCTCTTTTACAGTAGTAGCTGCTCGATTGTGGAATAATCTACACACTAATGTTAGAGACTCCCCTTCTTTATTTACATTTAAGTCAAGATTGAAATGTCACTATCTAAATATTTAAGTTGTTCCTTTATCCTTCTTCTTTCCTTCCTATCCCCTCTCCTCTCTTCATAGTATAGTGTTATTATTGTTATTTTATTTTTTTGTTAATTTTTGTTTTTAATTTAGTATAAAATCATATACTTGTAATATAATGTCCATGTACTTGTAATTTTCTCAATCTGAATGGTTTCGGTAGGTAGGAAGAAATTGCCTTAAGGCAATATGCCCGCCCTTATATGTTTATATATTGTAAATATATGTTAAATAAATAAATTATTCTTTTGAGAAAATAACCACCCATATGAAATAAAAAATCATGAGAAAGAAATATAATCATCCAAAAAATGTATGTAATTCATATATTAAAAATAAGGAATTTATAAAACATGAACAAAATTAAAGCAAATGGCTGGCGCATAATAGGAGCGTTTGGTGAGGTTTTAGATTAGGGAAGCAGTAAGTAGTAGTTTGGTTATTAGTATTGTCTCAATTATCTGATGATGTTTTTTTACCCCTATTTATGAGAACTTTGCATCATAATTACATTACAATGAATGTATTTTTATAGGAAAGCAGCATTCATCAAACTCGCTTCCAGTGGGACGCGTACGAACAAAACCTTCTTCTTGGCTGCTTCTTCTGGGGTTATATCCTCACGGAGATTCCTGGTGGACGGATGGCTGAGGTCTTCGGCGCCAAGTAAGTAATTTCAATTTTCTACCAAACGTCTTGCTGTCGTATATTTTATTTGTAACTGCGTTCAATTTTTAACTTCACAATATTATTTAAATTTTATTGACAAAAATCAACAGATCATACAACATCTATACTATTTATACAAATATTATAAATGTTAAAGTGTGTTTGTTTATTTGTTTTTGTGTTCTTTGCGTGTCAACGGAGTGACCGATCGACTTGATTTTTTGCACAGGGATAGCCGGAGAGATGAAAAGTAAAAATGGCTACTAAATTTATACACCGAAAATTATTAAATTTCATTAAGAACATAGTAAAATTCAGTAACAATGAACAAAATTATTTGAAAATGAGTAGGCGGTAGGGTGGGACGTCAAAATGAATGGCGAGTTATCTCCAAAATAGAAGCCAATACGTCTCCTATGGTCTATTCGCGTCGGAGTGTTTCTATACTTTCTCTGGGTTAGCCGGGTCCATCGTTGTTCTCTATTTTTATTAATAATATTAAAAATGATATTTTGTACTCGCGTTTTTTGTTATTCGCGGATGATTTAAAACTTTTCTTAAATGTGACAACTTTGGATAATTTTCGTCTTCTCCAAGGAGATATATCTAATATATGTGAATGGGGAAGACGAAACAAACTTAGGTTTAATGTTTCCAAATGTTCGGTCACGCCTTTCACTAGGGCCCAAAAAACTTTTTTTTTTTTGCTACAAAATGAATGACCAGAATCTGACACGAACATCGAATGAAGGATCTGGGCGTTAGATTTGTGAGCACCCTAACATTTCATGATCACATAGTCAGTGATTTTGGTGTAATTTTGAATTTCCTCGAAAACAGTCATTGCATTGGCCACGCCCCTAATACGTCGCGATTCATGTTAATTTTCAATTTGGTTCCTGACCGTTCAATTTTTTTTTAGAACACCATCACGAATCTTGACGTCACAGCTATCAATGCCAATGAAAAACACAAAAGGTACCACACAGAAAATTCATTCTGATCCTTTCTTTAAAAAAACTACCCAATCGGTTCGGTTTTGGGGCGCGGAAAACGGTACAGTGAAACTTCGATTTTATTTAGGCATAATCAGTCCGGTGTGCAGTTGTCTTTTTGCACCGTTTCGGGGAGGCATTTGCGAGAGGGTGACAGAAAAACAATGTTCAAGTAGGTATTTATCAACATTTTCAGCCTCCGCCTATCATCTTCATAAAAAAATCTTGAAAAGTATTTTATAAATACAATCATTGTATTTTATGAATACTCAGGTTCACATTTTAAATAACCCGTTAAAGTCCTCATGAATATTGGAATATTTATGATAGATTATTGACGTAAAACGATGTTAATTTATGTATGTGTATAAACTGATGTTGTTACGAGTATTATGATTATTGCATTCCATTGTTTTATTTTATGAATATTAAACGCGCATATCAATCATTTATTACCATTTGGCTTTCCCATTTTTATAAAAGTATACTTCTAAAAGTCAATTCACTTGATTTTCCAATAAAATATTCCTGACTCTTATCAGCAGGGCCGCGATTACAATATGAAGTTGACATCATATCTTCACCATGACGGTACATATAGTGGAAGATAAATTATTCGAGCGATTACGAAATCCCCATAATCCACTACTTTTTTTCAACATTTTGCTCTATAGGACGCGTCTATGTATATCGCTAGGTTGATGGGTACGGTACACACGTATGTAATATTACAATTCATATTAAAGGTGGTATCAATAAGGCTCAAGTCCAGTCACTAAACTCTATTTATTTATTTTTTATTTATATCCCTACAGAGATGAGGTAGAATTTTTTCAAATTCAGGATTATGGATATTCGAGCGTTTACAGGGCTTATGACCTGTCATTGGCTGGGTTAAGTGGCCACTTTAAGTAGGTACTACAACATTCCCCATTCTGCTTATTAGCGAATATCCACACAGGTAACATTTTTGATTGTTGTATATATGTTACCGAATCGAGAAACCATCCACAAGCGAGTTGGAGCGTCATCTATGTATTGATATTAAAGTTAAGTATTTTAATTAGCAGATTACTTTATTTTATGTAGTTAAGACTCTTCCGAGTTAAATTAAAAAATATAAAATAAAAAATATATACCTACTCCCCCTTGGGAGAAAATCCAGATTTGTGTGTGTACAAAAATACACGTACCAAAAATAATGTTCTATTTATTTATGCTTTATTAAGTAAGTTCATAACATCTTAAAAACTAATATAAACTTTTAATAATATTACAATATATTTTTTCAAATTAATTTGAAATATTTCAATTTTTTCTATTTCCTTTATTTCTTCTGGTAACTCATTGTACAGCTTCAATCCCCCGTACAATGAGTTTTGAGATTCTGTTTTTTTCCTTATTGGTAATCTCATCTTTTTTTTCCCCTTGTTTCATATGTATGACATTGTTGGTTAAATTTTATTATTGTTTTTATTTTATTCATCCCCTTAATTATTTTATATTTAAAAATTGCCACATTATATTTAATTTGTTGCTTTACTGTGAACTTATTGCAAGCCAATTTATTTGTGCATTCTTTCTACATTAGAATAGATATTTATTTTGAGTATAATCCTCATTGCCTTATTTTGAAGAATTTGTATATTTTTATTTCTCCTTCATTAAATAAAAAAAGAATGGTAGAACAATTATTTATGTGTGGACATATTAATGTTTTGTATATGAGAAAACTACTTTTTAAATCTATTACATTTCGTAATCATTATTACATATTAAATATGTTTTTAAAATTTAAATATCCATCCAAGTAGACTCCGAGATACTTTATTTCGTCCACATAATTTATATTCAAATTATCAATATTGATATTGTAACTCTGGGGTATTATTTTTCTCCCAATATTCATATATTTTGTTTTTGAAATATTTAATTTCAATTTAAACTCTAGGTTGAGAAAGCTGTGCCATCTATTCTGCTCTCTTAGAGACACTCTGGATATTGGCACTCTCAGAAGTGTGTACTTTGCTCTGTTTCAATCCACTGCACCTATGTAATAGCTGGCTGAGGGGGTTGTGCAGCATCCATTTTAAAGCCTCTCAGAATTTCACAGAAATTATTATTAAGAATAATATTCCGGCGCCCTCCAACATACCCGTCAGAACGGTTTTTCCAATCCATGAAGGTGCTGGATATGAGACAACTGTACCTAAAGAAGCACTTACACACTTCTGGTCGAACAATAAGGAGAGGTCTCAGCAAAATGTCCGTACGAGGTTTTCCCAGAGCATGAATTATGTCATACCCAAAACCCGTACGGCTTTTCCTTAGAGACATCTCTCATTTATCGCACCGAGAGTGTTCAATATTTTGGAAGAAGGTATTAAGCTCTCAAGGACAATAATTATTTTCAAGAAAGGAGCTAAACTGGATTTTCCTTAGTGGGAGGGATTTGAGTAGGAAACTCCTGAATGATTTTCCGAATGTTTGAGTTTACTGTTTACCATATTGATGTGCCATATATATGTTTTTTTTTTAAAAAATGTTTTTTTATCTTTCTGATCTTATATTTGTGGTGAAGTACTCATGTGTCTGTGTCAACTTATTGCTCGTCCCATCCAACACAGGACTTTGAGTACTATGGAATTGGACTTATGTCTTAAATAATGTACAATAAACTTATATAAGTATGTTAATAAATAAATAAACCCTTAAAACTCCTTGGATTTATTAACAGAAGTACAACTGACTTAAAAAATATCAATACTCTTAAAACTCTCTTCTGTTCCCTAGTTCGCCCGCACCTAGAGTATTCCTCTGTCATCTGGTATCTATATTATGATGTTCACATAAAAAATATTGAATCAGTTTAACATCGTTTTTTAAGAGAGATGGGCTGAAGGTTGGGTTTATCCAGAGATCAATATACGTATAATGAGTTAGAAACTAGCTTAAATGTATCTTCTCTTCAAGACCGTTGAAATAAATCCGATCTTCTAGTCCCATTTAAAATTCTCAACTCACCCTTTGATGCGCCTGAACTACTGAGTTCAATAAAATTAAATATCCCAACTAGAAACCTCAGACAAAACATACTTTTTTATACCGATAACCATAGAACTAACTATGGTTTTCATTCCCCTATGCCCAGAATTCTTAGGTCTGCCAACAAGCATACCAGTTTTGATTTCTTTGATAACAAGTTGTCTTCTTTCATAAGATCACTAAATTAAATTAAATCATAACAGCTCTCTCCCGCTTCCACTCCCACCAAGTCTACTATTTACCATTGTGTCTTTCTACTTTCTTTTATAATAATTTTCTATGTATACATATTACACATGTCCTTAAAAATGCCCATTGGGCGTATACATAAATAAATAAATAAATTGTGTTCGTTGTAAAATACTCATCTGGATTTTGTTTTGTCTTCCTAGAAATCCTAACTGAAATCCGTATTATAAGGGTCAGAAAATGGTACATGATCTTGTTTAAGATTAGATAAGTTCTTCATGTATTTCTTGTTTCTTCTCTGGCAGGCGCGTGTTTGGCTACTCCATGCTGGTATCCAGCTTCGTCACGCTGCTGACCCCCATCGCCGCCTACAAGTCCCACATCGCAGTACTGGTGCTGAGGGTTGTACTCGGGTTCATGTTGGGAGCCACCTGGCCGGCCATACACCCGATGGCGGCACGCTGGATCCCGCCAATGGACAGGTCCAAGTTCATGTCCAACATGATGGGTAAGCTTACATAATTTGTGGTTAGAACTGTATTTTTTTGGTATCTGTTATATTCTTCCATTAGCCTTCAGTGAACTTAAAAAAAAAATACCAAATTCACAGGCCATGCTTTTGTGGGATTTTTTAAAATCTATTGTATAGTTTTTTTTGCTGTATATCAAACATTAATTGTAAAAAGCAAAATTAAAAAACACCCAAGTGGCAGGTGAAAAAAAGCTTTTAATACTCTTAGAAGATTTATTTTACATCCGCGCGACTACCTCATAATCGCCCTAAATAAATTTGATTAGAATTTTTTTAACATAAAAAAAATTAAACATTTCGAAGCCTAATTTTTTTCATATTTGCGTTTTCCAAAACACACTGTCGACAGTCATAATGAGGAACTTCAGCCCCACGGGAAATTGGATACAATAAATGGTTTCTTGCGCGCGGTAAAAATTGGAGCATTAAATTGTACGGCAAAGTTTCCTGAAAATGACACTAAACTTCTAAGTTTTGAGAGCAAGTGCTTGAAGAAAATATTAGGTATAAGGTGGTTTGATTTTATAACTAACTCTGAAGTCCGAGAACGGACGCAGCAGCCTCCTATAACGAGCGTCTTGAGGATGCGGTGGTGGACCTGGCTTGGACACGTGCTGCGCATGCCTCAGGAGAGCCTTAACCCATGTTGCCTTTTCTCTAAACCTGCGGGCTCGCGCCGCCTGCGCCCTGGAAGACCGTCGATGACAATCTTTCGATAGTGATGTCCACATGCTCCACTTAGGAGCGGATGTGGAAAGAAGATGGAGATAATACGATATATAAAAATTAAAAAAAAAAATTGGTTTAGTTTAATAGTCTAATAACAAAAAAAAACTGAACTTCCTCATTACTGACTGAGCAATGTTTTATTTCATGCCTATATATTTGTTAATGTTTCGCAAGTAATCTATAGTTGTATCATAATAAAAACAAATAAAGTAACAATCCGACTTATTGTTACACAGGAACAACAAAATCTGAAATACGAGTAGTTTTAGAAAAGACGATATTGAATTTGTGTGAGAATAATTTGAGAAATTGAGGTTATGATGTTCTGAGGTTAGTCTTTATAACTCTAGGTGATCTTAGAACTCACAATCACATTATTTATTTATTTATTATCATTATATTACATACACAAAATTACAATTTATGTAAAGTTGCTTTGACTGTCTAACTAGGGCTATTTACCCCGTTCTAAAACAGTCAAAAAAATATAAAAAACAGTACTCAATTTATAGAAACAGTTATAAAGATACAGGACAAAGTGAAAAACAAAGTAAAAAATGTAGTAAAAACATGGTAAAAAATGTAGTAAAAACATGGTAAAAAATGTAGTAAAAACACAGTAAAATTGTAGTAAAAACATAGTAAAATTGTAGTAAAAACATAGTAAAATTGTAGTAAAAACATAGTAAAAATGTAGTAAAAACATAGTAAAAAATGTAGTAAAAAAAACGTAGCAAAAAAAATAAATTATAAAAACAAGGTAATAAATGCAGTGAAAACATAAAAACAGAATACATAGTAAGAAACATATTTAAAGTTATAATAAAAAAATAAATGTATGTTGTATAGCAAAAAGCATATTTTAAGAAAGAAAAAAAAAAAAAAAACAGCATATTAAAAAATAAAGTAAAAGATGTAGTAAAAATTTAAAAAAATAAATACATAGTTAAAACAAGTTAAAAAGTCATGAGGATCTTAAAAATTAAATCAGTAAAAAACTAAAAATATATATTAACAATTTTAATTAAAACATGTGTTGGCCATCTAACAGTTTATTATGTTCTTACTTATTTATTTGTGTTGTAATATTACTTTTACTTTGGTTATTTTATGTATCTATTTTGTATACTTTATATTTCGATAATTAATCGCGGTACGCATATCATTCGACATGCTTGATTAATGTAAATTAATACTACTCAAGAATGTGACAATAGGATTGTTTACTTTGTATTTTTTTTGTAATTTCAAAGTCGAATTAATTGTGGCAATTAGTGCAATGGAAATTTCGAGAATCATGCTCGTGGCGACGCGGCCGCATACAAGAATCAGTAAGGAAAAATAAATTGAAAATATCTGTTCACATTTGAAAGTTATATCCATAAATACAAAAAAGAGGTTGATGGAAGCCCTGATATTCTCCATTTTGCTGTATGAGGCTAAATGTGGACAGTGTGTACCTATGGGAGAGGATCAATGCATTCGAGATGTGGTGTTGGAGAAGGTTTCTGCGTGTGCCTTGGACAGCCAGAAGAACGAATGCATAAGAGCTCCACATTACAACTCGTCTGTCAGTGGTGTGTCTGAGAAGGACACTGTTTTTTTTTTTAACATATTGCAAGATGTGAGTCAGTCAACCTAAAAAAGGTAATAATGACTGGTCGAGTTGAAGGTAGGAGAAGCTGGGGTAGAATAACATCTAGATGGACTGATCAAATAAGGAAGGCTACAGGGTTGACGGTCTAGTGATCACGATCCTCAGCACTGAGGGACCGACTTGAAAGAAGATTTTAAAAATTAAAAAATAATCTTAATTTTTAAAATGCGTTTTGTTATAATACGAATATACATACTCTTCTTCTTTCATTTCATTTGGGGTTGGCTCTCCTGATCCTTCCTCTCCGCAGTCTCCTACTGAAGGTCTTAGTCTCGTTCACTGGGATTTCTTCATCTCCCTTTTTATAGCACTCAACCATGTGGTACTGGATTGACCTGTACCTCTTTGGTCTTCACAAAGTTTCAGCGCCGTATACACCGTATTTTCTTCATGCCTGGCTAAAGGCCCATACCACCTCAGTTTGCATTTCCTCATCTTCTCCGCAACTGAAGCCTCCCCGAAACTACTCCTAATATGCACATTCTTTATTCTATCCAGTAATAAGGCTCGTTTCATCTGCTCTAAGGTTTGAGAGGTTGTTAGGACGATTAGGGTCTTTGCACAGGATTGTTCCTTATGTTGGTATTAGGAACAGTTAGGGTTTTTTGAGGGATTAGATTTATAGCATTTCAATATGGATCACGATAGGGTTATGTCAGCATCTGTGTAAGGACTTTGCCAGTAGTGTCTTGATAATTTGATGTACTTATGTGCTTTGAAATACGAGTTGTTTTTCTTCTTTTGTTTGAGCGCATGTTGTATTAGGCGAATTCTTCGAATGGTTTTGGGTTTTGTGTCTTTGTTTGTTTTGTCCGTATTACTACGTTCTTTTTCCTTTTCGAAGTGGGATCTGGAGCGTAAGGCCGCGGTCTCAATTTGGAACTAACACTGTATTCCTTCACTTTCATGCTGGAAAATTAGAATAAGGTGATTGTACTGCCCATGTGTATTTGATTGATCAAAAATTGACAATACTGGGTTACAATGAAAACTTTTAAAGTTTCCATGTTTTATTATTTTCGGGGATTAATTACAAAGAAATATGAAATTTTCGCTTAATTAGTTTTAAAAAATTGATAGCAAATATGCAAAACTGAAGAACGACACAAGCCTTTATAAATAGTTCCGGGAAAGGGGTGGGACTTTCATAGTATCCAGAAAAAAAATAATATTTATTTTTAAAAATAGCCTGTCCCTCGAAGGATGAAGTAAAAAACAACATCCCGTTACAAAAATGAGGGCCACCGTAATGTAATGGCTAAGACGCTTGACTCACGTGCGGAAGGCTCCGCGTTTGATTCCCGTTGAGAACACAAAAAATCACGTGATGAAGGGTAGGAAGGTAGCCTACCCTTCCAATAACTACTCCGCCAGGCTTGATGCTTATTATTCGTTAGGTTACGTAAAAAGAGGCTTGTCAGCAGCTGGGAAAGGGAGGATTTGGAAGGAATTTATGAAAAATATACCACAACACCCAGACCAATTTAAAAAAAATCTTTCTGGGAATTTTTTCTAGCGACTGGTGGGAATCAAATCTGCGACGCCATGCCCAGTTTCACAGTTAGCCACAGTTCCAACCTTGAGTGTTTAAATTAAAATGCGTTAGGTAACTAGTCTCCTTAAATTGTGGGATGACTTAATTTAACGTAATCATAACCACACGAGAATGATGTGTAACATGAAAACATTTATTATGTCATTGCTGCCCTTGGCATTTACATTGGGGAGAGTTGTATTGATCGTAGTTTAGTACATACGACTTACTTATATACACTTTTCTGTGCACATCCCGTGTTAGGGATTAACTTCCCCTATTTCTTTTTTGCGGCCAAATGCACCTTAGTTGGATCAATATTAGAGAAGCTACTCTCACTTTAATACTACCATAACTCCATTCCCCATAGGCAGAGAGGATGGACCACCACACACGTCTATCCTTACACTGACTACGTTTTACCTACAAACTACAAACTCTGCTGGCTTATGTATAAGTCACTGCACAAATAATACATGTTCGTCCGGAGAAATTGCAAGTGCAACAAACTCTGAAGTACCCGTTATTTCGGCGATTCCGGGAATTACTTTGTTGTTTCCTCCAATGATTCCACCAGAAAATCGTGGGCACTCTAATCCGTCATATACATTGACATGTTATACATAGACATGCCCTCCTGTACAGTAAAATATTTTAGAAAGTGAAAAAAAACCGTTTATATACCAGCGGTGCTATTCTTAACCGCTCTCGCGGCCGTAGAAAACACTTTTATCTCGTGTATTTAATTTTTATTTTTTTTGTTTATTCAGAAAAACAGCAGCAAGACAAAAAAGTATATACACCATTATGAAAAAAACATAAAATAAAGCCAAATAAGTTTCCCACATAAATAATTATAAAAATCCAGTTCAGTTAGATATTAATATATGTAGCAGTGCATGTGTTCGAGTTTTTCTGTTTGAGGATGCGTAGGTAAGTGAGTGGAGTGTGGTGTTGGTAGGTATGTGAATATGTGTGTAAGTGTATATGGGTGTGAGGGTGGGTTTAGGGACAGGGTGAGTGTGTGTTTAATACGAGTAAATAGAAAAATCTTAAATTTATAATGTAAAAATATTTTTTTTTATAAATAAACAGATTTTTTTTCAAATAATAGTTTTTGAATTCTTATTTTGAAAGTGGTTTTACTGCAGTTAATATATCTATGCTATAAAAAAATACATTATAATTACGCGCCAAGCGAATCAGAGGAGAAAAAATTGAATCTCCTACTCAAGGTTGGAACTGTGGCCAACTGTGAAACCGGCATGGCGTCGCAGATTCGATTCCCGTCAGTCACTAGAAAAAAATACATACAAAATACGCGAGATAAAAGTGTTTTCTACGGCCGCAAATGTGTTTGGAATATCACCCAGGGCTGCATTCAACAAGCATGAATATGCTACGAAAAATTGAAGGGTAGTCATTTTTGTTTCCTAAAAATATTTGTATTTTAACGTTAACAATCAGCATTCGTTTTTGGTGGATCCCATTCAGATTCTGTCCTTAAATTCCTTATAATTTCCACTTTCAACCCATTTTTTTCTTTTCACTGGATTTTTAGTGCATCACTGTAACTAAGAAGAGCTTCGCAAATGCGCCGCTAGGCGTAGTTTGACGTTTACACAAAATAATATTTGAGGGAATGAGAAGCAAATTTAGTAACCTCCATCAAAAACAGAAAATAAGTTATTGATGCCAAAATAATCTATACATAAAAACCTACCTACCTAAATAATAGCGTAATTCACAACTATCTCTAAATCTTGCAAAAACAGACCTCAATATTGTACAACTTGACATCGCAAAATTAGCATTCTCCATTGAGATAATGAAGCGTAATTAGAAATCTCAATTCTTTTTTCAAAGTTTTTCGCAAATATCTCAGTAACTCCTTTAATGGAGATTTTTAAGTTTGTTTCTAATTAATAAATCAACCCTCATTTAAATTTGAATAATATAATAACAAATAATTATTTGAAGCTTTGTTAATCACGCTTGAACCAATGAAAAGTTACATAATCCTCTTCACAATGTTTATCCAAAAGGTTTTTACACACTTTCATGACACAAGTAGGCATTTTCGTTTTGATTCTTAACGTCACGCCTTGGCGGTTGACAAACGACTATATACGCGCTGGGCATGAATGAGCGTTTGGACATAAGTTAATTGTCATTATTTTTGAGGGCTCAGGGCATTTCTATGTATAATTTCCCCTCATTATGCTGTTCATATCAAGCGCCTTGAATCAGTTCAACATCGTTTTATAAGAAAAATTGCATGGAAGATGGGATTGGAAAGAGGAGACTATTCATATTCTGATATGGAGAGGTTTTTAAGCATATCAAGTCTTGAAAAACGCAGATGCATTGCAGATATAATCTGCATGTATAAAATTATGAACTGTCTCATTGATGCCCCTGAAATTTTGCAAAAGATTCTTTTTAACGTTCCCACCCGTAGACTAAGAAATAATGAAATGCTTTTCCTCGGTCACTACAGGACCAATTATGGTGCACAGTCGCCTTTGCCCAGAATGATCAGGCGGGTGAACGATCATCAAGATCTTGATTATTATGGTGTAAGGATGTCTTTCTTTACAAATCAGCTAAAGAATCTGTATAGTTAGCCTATGCTTTTTACTTAATCTAAAAAATCTATCATCTGTCTTTGCTGCTTATTTCTGTTCCTTATATTTTTTTATTCCTTTGTAAAAATTTCTTTTAATTGTAATGTTTATAATGGACTTTGTCCGTAAATAAATAAATAAATAAATAAATAAATAAATAAATATGTCAATGGTCATATACCTTCGTACAAGTGACCGACCGAAACAATTTTTTTAGCCGAAACCGTGTTTTGCCTTCTGTTCTGGTTTCGGCTGGAACCGAAACTTATTGAAATAAGTTTAAAGTTATTAAAATAAGTTTAAAGTTATTTCAAAACGCCCAAAATCAGGCGTTTTTTTGTTAAACCCTCAAAGTAATAATTCACTCAAGAAGCCCCTTCAAAAATGTTCCAAGTTGTTTGTTTTGTTTTTTAATTTAACAACAAACGTGTAACGGACGTTTTCGGTTTGCGCTTGCAATTCTCGACCGGAATACATACGACCTGTTGTATTGCTGTAATTTGTTCCTAATATTGTAGTTTATTTATTTATTTATTTTATTTTATTTTATTTATTTGGATAACCAGCAGCTATAATTATCTCATATATATATATATATATATATATAACATAACAAATAAGCCAATTACAGGTTTTCACAAGTAGCATCACAGTAAGTTAAAAAAGATTCTCGAACATAAAATGAATAGTAATTAAATGTAAATTTAAAAGAAAAGAAAAAATACTACGAGTTATTTCGAAAGCAAACGCCGTACGTCATTAAGATTATTTGCAAAAAAATCTATGTTAAATGATTTATTTATTACATTAAAATTATTAAAAGTTCGCCACAAATATGTATTTTGCCTATAATTAGATGAAACAAGAGGTATGTGAAGAAGAGGGTTATTTCTTAAAACTTTATAATCATAGAATTGTTTTTCTCCGTACGGGCGACTCTATTAGCCAGCGGGGTGTTATTACTCTAAGGTTACTAACCTTACGAGTTCATTAAAAAAATACACAATAAAATAAAACGTATAAATTAAATGAGTAAATTTGTTTATGTTTTGCGTTTTTTGGTTCGTTATTATGTTATACTTTTGACTAAAAATACTCACCGGCCGAAAGTCGAAATAAAAGTCACGCGGCCGAGTCGTTCGCCATAAGATGCACCCGAGTACAGCCGAACGTAACCGAATTTGAAATTGAACATGTTAAATACTTAGGACTAACAATAGACAGACAATTGACATGGACAATTCATATCAACAATTTAATTAGCAAAGTGGCAACTTTATCGAGTCTATTTTTTAAAATCAAAAACTTTGTTCCAATAAAGGAAAAAATTTTAATGTATGAAGCATATGTAAAAACTAAAATATGTTATATGCAACTACTATGGGGAACAGGATATCAAAATGACATAAACAGACTACAAAGACAGCAAAATAAAATATTAAAGTTAGTATATGACCTTCCCTATCTAACAGCGACTAAAGAACTTTTTGAACAAACTAAACAATTAAACGTAACTGAACTCTTTAAACTAGAATCTTTAAAATTTATTCATAAATTAGCCACTGATGTAATTGTAGACGAAGAATTAAAACTTGAAAAAACCTGTAGTAAACATGAACACAATACGAGAATATCAGAAAAATGTCATATACAATCTTTTAAAACGAGAAAAGGACAATCGAGACTTATAAACCATGGACTGAAATTATACAATAAACTACCAGACAAAACTAAACAAAAGACTCAGGCAACCTTTACAAAAGATGTTAAAAATATTATTATTAACAGTAGAATGTGAATTTCAAAAGTGAAAACATTTTGTTAAATGTATGTAACCCTTAAGGGTTTATCAATAAAATTTAAATAAAAAAAAATATAAAATAAAAAACCCGACACATTCCGACCGCAGGCTTCGGCCAATTTTAGACCGAAACCGAAACCGCGGACGAAACTCGTTTTATTTGCCGAATCCAAAACCGAAAATGCGGGCGGTCACTAACCGTCAGATGTTTTTTTTTTATTTTTCGCGTCTTTTTGACATTAGTACCATGGGTTGATCTTTTTTGAAAACGGGACATTTCGGCGCCCCGAAGCCGTGCTTTGGGACAATGGAACAGGGTACCTAAAAACGGGACGTATGATCACGTTATGTATGATCTGTGTATCTGAGTCAATTTTTAATATACATATTACATACCTACGTAACTAAGGTCAATTAGTAAATTGTCGTAAATGTACACTTCTTGAACTTTGGGTAGGGTCAAACTGGAAGTTGTTCTCATATTAATTGACTCTTGACCAAATGATCAGTACTTAGATCTTGCATATTAAAAAGGTTAAATAATATTACTACGTACTATCGCGGTTCGTAATAATTTATGAGAGACGTAAGGTATTTATTATGGTTCACAAACAATACACAATACTTAGACATTGGTATAATAATTCATTTGTTTAGTTTCGAATCGTTCATAAATACGTATACATTTACTTTGGTAAAAAAATATTACAACACACAATTGACAAATGAGATTATTAGATTTTTTTAAATCAGTAATATAGTCCTCCAATTATTGTAATAATTTTACTCATTTTCGTATAAAAAAAGTGTATTCTTTACTTACATGTTTAATTACGTGTTACTGACGAAGAAATAAAACATTATACGCAAATATTCACAACTTCGTTTTAAAAAAAAAAAACTTTATTTTATAGACAGTTTAAGATAATTCCAGGGCCGCAATTATGAACGGCTATCTTCATCGGTATATACTGAGACGATATATAAACTAATATCGATATGTATGTACGAAAATGTATAAAAATTCAAAGTATCTTTGTCAGTAACTGGCAATTGAACATGTTTAGAAAAAAAAATGAAAACATATTCTAATTTTTATGCAGAAAACTAAATTTTATTTTGTAGATAAAGTTAAATATAAATTTTAACCTTTTTTTAAAATTTATTTAACTTTTTGTGCATAATGTTATTTGTACATTGGCGGGCTTATTGCCAAATGGCAATTTCTTCCAACCAACCAATAAAATAAAAGTTTTATTTTTATAATTCAAGTTACAGAACATATTCAATAGAAAAAAAAAAGATTAAAAAGTTAAAAATATATAAAAATAGAAATAAAAGTATTTGTTTATAAATTACCTCAAATCAAAACTATTACTCAATGGGAAAAAGGAAAAAAGAGGAAAGAGGAAAAGGGAAAGGAGGAGAGATTAAGGAAGAGAAAGGAGATGTTTCTTCAGACGTGATTTAAACAGTGATAATGTAGTAACATCTTTGATGGTGGATGGGAGATGATTCCACAGTCGAGTCGCATGGACACTTAACTTCCCACTAGAATACGTACTCAGGGCCGCGATTACTATCTTCATCGATACATATTGAGACGGTAAAGTATAATCGATATTTATGCACGGAAATAAGCAAATTCGCATAAAATTTAAATTGTATTCGTCGATAACCTATGATTGAATATGTTTAGAAAAAAAAAAATTATGCGTTTTCTATTTTTCATACATAAAACTTAATTTTACTTTGTAGATAAAAATTAAGATAAATGTTGATTTCCTATTGTTATACGGGCCCAGTGTCCCAATTACAATGAGGAGGTAAGAGGTAACAGTTATCTTCAACTGTCCATAAAATTAAATCGAATTTTCCGTACGAAAATGTATACATTATTACGTTTTTTTATTTGTTTACAACTTGTTCAATTACGTGTTACCAACGAAGACACTTAATTTACCCATTCGTTAAAAAAAAAAAAAAAACTTTATAGATAGTTGAAAATAACTTTGTTAAATTTCCATTGTAATCGGTATCCTGGTGCGAATAATGGTATTATAATTGTTCGTATAACTATTCGTATAAAGATTTTTCCAAAGCGTCACCAACTTTTGCTTCTGAAACTTCAGAAGATTGGCTTCAGTGACATTCTTCTGAAGCTTTTCACAAATTATCTTATAGATCGTAAGCAATATGTGTCATACGGACTGTATCAATCTGAAACATTTAATACCTCTTCAGGAGTTCCTCAATGTTCTAATTTAGTACTAATGTTATTTATAATCTTTGAAGTCATAAAACTTGTAATTTTCTTTGATTTGCTAACGACTTAAAAATATTTTGTAAAATACAGACTTCTTCAGATTATATTAAACTTCAGTGTGACATTCATAATATAATTCAATGGAGCAAACAAAACAAATTGTTCTTCAATATATTCAAATGTTTTGTAATGGCATACACAAGAGCATCCAAAACAATATACTATTGTTATTTCATGAACGGAGTGAGGCTTGAAAGGCCTTCAACGTCCAGCGATCTCAGAGTGTTGTTTAACGCTCAGTTATCTTTTAATCTTCATATGGTTAATCCATGTAATGACTCCCCTAAAATGCTTGCTTTTGTTCTTAGATATGCCAAGATCTTTCCCAACTTTCAGGTTATGAGGACATTGTATAATTCCTTGGTAAGAAGTCGTTTGGAGTTGAGTTCCATTATTTGGTTGCCGAATGAGGCTCGGTACTCTTTGATGGTGGAGAGAGTGTAGAAGAAATTTCTGGGCTATCTGTACCTAAAGGAGTGCGGATATTATCCTTGGCTCTTCTCAACTGACTTTTTACTAGGGATGCTAGACTATCAGTCATCATGGAGGAGGAAGGACGTTAATTTGGTTGTTCGATTCTTCCAGGTGATTGGTGATTGCATACATAACTCAGAAATTCTGATGGATGTAGGTCTGTTTGTACATAATAACTATCTTCGACAAAGGCAGCATCGTTTGTTTTACCTACCACGATGCAGAACCAATCTGCCAATGGTTATGCCGGTTGGTAGAGCAATCTTGCTACTTAATCGCATCACCTCGGATGTCGACATATTTCACAACAGTGGGTCTTCCCTTAAGAAATCACTTTCTAACTCATGATCTTTTCTGTTTACACTTTGTTATATTATTATATAAACATGACCATCGATTATCATTTGTGATTTATTTTTGTATTCAGAATGAATTGGATTTTTTTTCTGTAATGTTCTAAATAATTTAAATACAATAAAAATGAAATGAATATTGAAATCAAATTCTTTCCGTATTGTTTATAAATTCTTTCATTATTATTGATTGAGTTTATGTTGCGTATATTCTTATTTTTCAAATCAGTTATTTTTTGTTCAGTGTACATAAATACCTAAATGTATGACTATTCATACAACCACATTACACAAAACCGATAACAAACACAATAGATTAAACGTAATACATGTTTGGATGTAAATGTAAAACACGTGACATCAGCGCACAAAACCAGTATTTTTTTTTTTTAATTCTTGCCTTATTTTGTTTTTTTGAAAATGCCTTGGCATCTACAAAAATATAAAAGATTTTGAAACAGCGACTTTAAAAAAAGTTGAAATCTATTGCATCAGACAGGGAAAACACATTTGAGGAGGTAATATTGAAGTATAGGCATTAAAATAGCGTACGACCTATCATTGGTTGAATGAAATCCAGCCGTGCTCAGGGTATTTAAAAAAAAATACATATATGGGAGTTGCTTTATCTCTTACCTTGCTTATAAAATACAAGGTTTTTATGTCAAAAATATAATTTTTCCGCTATTATATTACTTTTATTTTAGCTAAACTGTTATGATCAGGAAGGACATTCTAGAGTGGGCCAATCATGAACTTCTCAGCGTTTGTTCGTGTGGAGAGGAAACCTCTTAAAATTCTTTAGGAGAAGCCGGCCAATAGGCCGTAGTCCATAGACAGTAGTCAACAGGCCTTCCGTTCCACTAGAAGAGTGTTCGGAATTTTGTTCCCTACTTTGGTTTATTTTATCAATTGCCTGCACTATATTGACCATGTATGCTCAGGATATTGTCGATCAAACTAGCTGGTATAAAGAGGGGCTTAGGAATCTAAAAGTATTTTAAGTCGTTGCCTAGTAGGTGAAATAATTCAGCCAGTTAAATCTCACCGACATCAATAAACGTCTGAGCTCTTTTACTTTACAAAAGTTAACTGACGGAAGAGTTGGGGAAATATTTACGTTGAAACGCAGAACGGTGAATGTTACGCAGTGTTCGCCACTTAAACCAGCCATGACAGGTCACAAGTCCTGTAAATGCCTATTTGTATTCCTTTCTCGATGGTATTTTCCCACTCAATTGCGATAGATTTTAATATTAACAGCTCCCTAGAGAGTGGAATCCAGCTTTGTCTAGAGACACTTGGACGTGCTCAGGATATTGTTTGAAAGTTAAAATTTTCTTTTTTTGATGTAGGAATCAGCATTTTTTAAATTAGCGAATAACTTCAGCTTGTTCCTGATATTTTCATGCGTAGATTCTAAAATGGTGAAATATTCTTTAAGTATCAGTCTAGAAAAAATGGCTTCTTGCCACAAATATTTGATGATTGGATTAAATTTTAACAAATTATTTACATTTTAAGCCAATTTCGCTAATAGTCTGTGTGGTTCCATAAATGTGTGATTTTTATTCCAGCATCATCATTGGGTGCTGCTATCACAATGCCTATTTGTGGATTACTGATCGCATCTGTTGGATGGGAGAGCGTATTCTATGTCACTGGTAAGTGTTTGTTTGTTTTTTTTGTTGCGTAATTTGCTGACGTTTTAAATACAATAGAACTGATTATAATATTTACTTATTCAGGAATCATTGGACTTATCTGGTCCCTGGTTTGGTTCCTAGTGATTTTTGACTCCCCAGCTGATCATCCTCGTATCTCTAAGGAAGAGAGAGACTTTATTGAGAAAGCAATTGGAAATACAACAAACCACTCGGTGAGTAAAGATCTGGCTTTATCGCGTGTATATAAATTATCACAGGGGTTTCAAAAGGCTTACAGTTTAGGCTGTTATCAAAATAATTAGTTCGCAACTTAATTTTCGTATAAAATGACAACGTGTACCACAGCGGGTGGAATGCAAACTCTGTTGGCTTATGTATAAGTCACTGTACAACTCTGCTCCAGAATATCTAAGGGAACTCTGAATTCCATATGAACTAGCTGACAGACGTCTTACGCTTAGATCAGCTACATCAACGTCGAAAGAAAAAGTTATTATACCTCTACGCAAACAGCGCACTAAATTTGGCGAACGCGCATTTGCGGTCGCAGGCCCTACGGCATGGAATGCTCTCCCAGCAGAGGTCCGAAACTCTGAGATAAAGTGATGTTTCGAAAGAAACTTAAAAGCCACTTGTTCTTTAAATCATTTAAATAAATTCTTAGCATGTGGTGACAAAGTACATTATTTTTCTTAAATTAAAAAGTTAAAATTAAATTTATATCTTTATATAATCACTTTGTAAAGCGCCCTTGAGGTATTATATTACGAAAACGGCGCTATATAAGTTATCTATCTATTATTTGCTTTCGTTAAATTATAATTTTATGTCACTTTTAATTCAATTTGCATATCTTTTTTTTAGAACAAAAGCGTGCCCTGGGGACAGATGCTTACTTCGGGACCTGTTTGGGGCATCATCATCACCCATGGTATGTCTGTGTTCGGCTACTTTACCGTGGTTAACCAGCTTCCTACATACATGAAGACCATTCTTCATTACAACATTAAATCGGTAAGTCTTGAACTAAATTTGAAAACGATACTTGTGGTGGGGACAGGTTAGGCAAACCAAAGTAGAATCTTCTGGATGTTCTACGATTTACGATTATGCAAAATTATTATTCATGTTTCATTACCCTGCAATATTACTTACAGCCACTAAAAGTCATGATTCTTTGTTGTTCATTCACATACATGACTATTTCATGACATGTAAAACCTTTCGTAATGTGGATTTAAACAGCAGCTATAATATTTTGTTATGTACTTGACTTTTTTACAAATATACTGTTTTATTTTGTTTTTTCCTGGAATTTATTTTTTATTGAGTTCATATTTTTCATCGATCTCGTTAGCATCTTTATTAAGGAAGTTCAGTTGTAAAGGAAATCGGAAACAAAAATGTTTTCTTACTCGCAGTAAAAAATAGAGTATTTAATAGGGAAATATCAGGGGTTTTAAAATATTTAAGGTCTATAAAATACTGTCCAGCAAAATATTTTTTTTCGCTAATTATGAGTTGCATAAATGGTATTTTTAAATTTTTAATTCCCGCAAAAACGGTCATTCTTTCATTCCTTCGGCCAAGCTCCTAATACGTCACGATTCATGTTTATTTGTACCTGGCCATTGAATTTTGTTAAGAACATTATCACGAATCTTGACGTCACAACAACCAAGGCCAATATTTTTATTAAATTTCTTTTTTACATTTATGTATGAAAACATTTCTCTTTGAAAATACAATTGATCATTCTAAATCCATTTAATATATTTTATTCGGTATTCGTAGTATGTGATATTTTCCTATTGTAACGCGAAGTTGCTCAAAAATTAATGAGAAAATAAATGGTTTCAATAAAAATGAACTACTTTGAATAACGTCACGAGCTCTTGTGAATCAACCAATGATATAATTCTGATAAATTTCCGATTTACGGAAAGCCGATCCGCCAATCAGCAGAACTCACCGTAGAGAATTTGTGAATTTGTCACAGGCGGAGTAATTTCAAAATTGTAAAATATTTGCGTTGAACCAGTGCGTTGTTTGTCATAATATGTTGTCTTTTATATTTATATATTTTTTAAAATTTTATTTTAGTCTTATATATTATACGGTTGCTACTTAAGTTTTGAGATTTGGCAACACCAGTCTGAATATGTCGAATCTGACATTGTCATCGTAAAGTTTGCCATTTTTAATGGTAAATGTACTCGGAACGTTTTGTCATACGAGTGATATTTTTGTTGTTTACAGATACTTGAAAAATTAATTTTGTTAAAAAAATAGAACTAAATCGTGAACATTTACGTGCGATGATTTTCTAAGAATTTCGACGTGTATTAAACCAACAACAGTGTGCCGATCAACTCGCTGCGACTTTTGATGATAAAGCACTATCTCAAGCCACCGTGTTTCGTTAGTTTTCTGAATTTAATCGTAGTCGCACTTTGTTACCGGAAGAATTTCATGAAGCTCATCCGAAATCGGCTGTTGTGCCAGAAAAAATCGATCCTTTGCGTGAACTGATATTGCAAGATCGTCATGTAACATAGCGTGAGATTGAGGCATGCTTGGAATTTAGTTTTACTTGCATACATTCAATATTGCATGAACATTTGGTCGTCAAAAAGATTTGTTCGCGTTGAATACCGCATAATATGACAATCGTTTAAAAAAGGCTCGTGTCGATTGGTGCAAACAAATGCTAAAACAATTCAATCGCGGTGCTTCAAAAGATGTTTTTAAGAGCGTGACAGGCGAAGAATCATAGATCTATGCATATGGACCCGAAACTAAACAACAATCGACTGTATGGGTCTTCTAAGACGAGCCAAATCCAACAAAAGTTGTTCGCGCACGAAGTTTTTTCGGAATAACTAGACATGTCGCCACCGTTTTACTAGAGCAACGTAGAGCGATCAATTCTGAATAGTACACCACCATTTGTTTGCCAGAAATGTACGGAAAAATAAGGGAAACCAATTGCAGAAGACGAATCATTCTCCACCACGGCAATGGAAGCTGTCAAACATCAGCTCAAACAAGTGTATTTTTGAGTCTTCAAAACATCGAATTGATGGGTCATCCGCCGCACAGTCCTGATTTGGCACCCAATCATTTTTTCTTATTCCCGCGGTACGCGGGTAGTGCGTTATTCACCTAAAGAATACGAATGACTACTCATTATGTTTGGGTTTTGCTTGAACTTGTGAATGCTTATTTGTCTGCTTTCAATACGTTTCTATTCTCGGAAGCGGATCACCGAGTTTACGCTCGTGTAGAGGCTCATTATCGTGAGTAATTGTTTGTTGCTGTTTGTATTAATTGTCGTACAAAGTGCGGAAGTATTGTTCTGATGCAGATAAATGTGCATTAACATTAATCCATAAATTCTGCACTCGCTGGCAGGCTGGGCTTTACCGCCACTTCCTGACTGTTGCTAGTCGAGTTTCTCGGAACTGTTATGATTGCAAGTTGTAAGTAACCCACATTTGCGAAGGCCGATTCTAATCATTATGGTATCCAGTATGTAAAATGGCTAAAAATGAATCAATTCTAATTACAATTTTTCTTAATTATTTACTGATTATTCACATTACATATAACTACAGATTATAAGATATTATTTACAAATCCCCGCAAGGTACTTTTTGTGGTTTATCGTTCAGCAATTAAAAAATATAGTTTCCAGTATTGTATGATTCGAGAAGCCACTCCCTTATTTTGCCCTTGTAACATTTAATGGTTTAAAGACAAGTTAACAATATAAGGTGTAAGTTACTTACTTCTATATGAATTGATATCATATGAAATATTTCAAAGTAATTCTTATTATTTTACTGTTCAAAAATTTATAGTTAAAATATTTTTCGTGCCGGCATCTGAGTTAGCGATATGAAGATTATATACTTTAAGAGAAGGTTAGAATTGAAATGTATAACTTGAACTAGCTAATATATTACTTAAACAACTCTTGAACTTTACAAAATTCAACAGATGGAAGTATTTAAGAAATATCTATGTTCAAACATAGGCATAATGGTAAATGTTACACAGCGTGTAAAGTGGCTACTTAAAAATTCCAATGACGGGTCATAACCCCGGTAAATGCCTAGACCTCCATATTACCATCTCTAAAATGTTCTCCGTCTCTGTCGTAATGTATGTAACCACATATATAAATCTTAATAAGTTCCCAGGGGCTGAAATCCAGTCTTCGTTTACAATCATTAGGACCAACTCAAAATACTTTTGATTTGACAAATAATATACTGCGGACTCGTTTTGTTAAAAAAATATTGCGAACCTATTTATGATCATTGCGATCTTAGACGAATTCGCAAAAATGAACACGATTGTGGAAGATAATGGACAAAGGATGTAACAATCGTTGCATATTAATTTTTAGGCATTGTTTCTACGCATTAGGGAGATTATATATTTAGTATTATTTATTCTACCTGGAGGCGACAGGTTAGTCAAATTCACAGACTATAATTAAATCTAGTTTCACTTACGCAAATATTGATGTGTTACCGATTGTTATTATTACATTAATAAATAAACATGGCCTAATGCCATACGTGATGTCTCATCTCTGTTGCAATCCTTTTTTTTTTCATTTTCTCAACCGTGTCACCAGAACTCAAAATCTGCTATTTGTCAAATCTTCTAAGGGCCGGTTGCATCGACAAAAGTTAAGTTAAAGTCAGGGCTAAAGTCAAATAAAAGTTACTTTTATGTCAAAATGCGATGCATCAAAAAAAGTTAACTAAATATCAACAAAAAAGTTACTTTTATTTGACCGCCCGCCAGGGGACCGTTTAAAGTTAAGTTTAAAGTTAAATGCGATCTGCGATTTGCCATCTGTCAAAAAAGCGTCGTGAGTGTTGAAACCTATAGATCGATCTGTGAAAAGTTGCACAAAATGTCAATTTTATCTGATTTTTCGTCTTCCGATGACGAATTTATCATCGAGTATATTCTAAACCGAAAAAATAAACTGTTCAAACCACGAACGGACCATTTTTTGTGGGAAGAGTCCGACTTTATCGCAAAATTTCGAATGTCAAAAAAGTGAAGAACTAATAATTATTTGAATTTTTAATTGTTAATTATTTTTCAAAACACAGGACTTGATCATCAGCGGCGTGGTGCAAAATTAATCTAAATCATGACTGTATTGAAATGCTGTTTATTTATTTTTAAATAGAGCTAGATTGAGCTCAGCTAACTCTTTCTGGGCATTTAAGGCTGCCATAGTTGCCCGAAAAATGACATTTTTGCTCTACTTCTAGAGTAAAAAGTTCTTCATTTTGTTTTAGCTTTTGCTCTTTTAATTTTTTATATAGTTCAAAAAGGACGATGTCCCTTTTGTTCTTTTCTTCTCCGAATGCGCAGTGTTGCTTCGCCCTTTCGCACACACTGAAAATTGGAACGAAATTTAAACGTTTGTGCCCAAAGACGCATATTGCAACGGAATTTTTCAGTTACCAGATATTGAGCCTTAACTAAGTTTAAATATTTAACTTTAAACTAAATTTATACCAACTTTGATGCAACCGGCCCAAAGACCAACTTTTATTTTTATGCCCCAATGTCCAGAATATGTGGATTAGTCGATTCGTCACACAACTCGGAATTTTTTGGCATAGATTTTCCGGCTTTTCAGACATACAGTAAAATAATCCAATTTTAATAAAATATTATTTGTGAATTCGCTACTTACACATGAAATGTAATCCCGCCCTATTCCCTTTTAATCCCAGCATAATTTTGACACTGAAAAACGACACACACGGCTTAGTTGAATTTAAATCGGCAGTAGTGTATTAAGCGACGTCTACAGAGTAACTCATGGCCAAAACGTAAAACTACTCATTAAAGAGTAGTTTTGTCGGCTTCAGTTTGATGCGCGGTTTCTGGGCTACTAAAATTTTATGTCTCCCTGTATTTTTCAGATGCATTATTTTTCTTCGTATAAAAAACTTTTCACTATATGTGTCGTAAAAATATTTTCTTTGTTGCATTTTGACCGAATAGAAAAACATTAATTGTATTTGTTTGACCTGTTTTCTTTTTTAAAATTGTTGAAAATATTAGTTTGTTGCGAATTACGTGGGTATTTATTGTTAAAATATTGTCACAACTTCAACATCCTTACAACCACTGTTCACTTCCCACCTTAGTATCCTTTGATCACCCGCCACAATAAGACCTCGTGTAGTGAATCGCGCGTTTGTTTTGTTGAACGTGTGCCGCATCATAGACTTTGTTTCCACCAACTACCAGTGTTCAGCTCCAGATCGGAGGCCTATCCTAGTATTGGTGCTGCTCGCAATTGACCACTCGGACTACCGCAATTCTATCAAGAACGAATCAGGTTAGTGGCATCCATTCCTAATCCATCTTATTCGTTGGGGTTGTGACCGATTGACACTGCATACCGCATATCGAGGATATTAACTTATTTCATTAAAATTAAAATACAGTCCACTCCGCTAAACAATATCGTAGAAGACCTAGGGCTTCGCACCCCCGCAATTTACATTCGTTTTCCCACCAACCAAGTTAAACAAGCATGAAATTCTGTTGGTATGTAGGATGTATCTACTTTGGTAATTATTTTTTTTATCGAAACACTTTGAAAAGGTAATTACAGACATCAGACATCAACACATCAGAGCTGAAGTGAACTGACGGTGTTAACAGAATACATTAAATCCATTATTTTGTCTCTAACTACTCTGCATTGTCCCGCTTAAGCGCTAACAGCCAAGTCAAATGAGAAATATTAAGGAAAACTGCTTACATTTGCATAATTCGATTGTCTATGGAAAATTCAACCAGTGGCGACCTGTGGTAACTTCGATCGTTTAATCGGGATTTTATTTATTGAAAAAGGAGGAATGTTTGCATTCTTTGAATTCACCATTCATTCATTTTAAAAAGTTGTAAATAACTGCGATAGAACAACAATCCCAAGACCTCAATCCAGTTCTTGGGGCATTTTGATCAAAGCATAAATATTTTTTAAATACTTGATTACCTTTTAACTGGTAAACTCATATTGACGATTGTTTCAGATTCACGTGTGTACGTTTGTAAGGGTGGCGTCCTCAATTCATACATAGAAAAACTAAAATTAACTAAATCTAATATACGCTAATTGTTGCCCGGAAATATTTGGTTTATTTTGATAGACTTTGCGCGTCGCATCGTATTAAAAATACGTGACTTCTACGTTTAATGAATTCCCATCTGTAAAAAAATGATTAATTATAACAAATCACAACAGATATGGAGAACATTTGAGAAAAGAGAATATGAAAGTCTAGATATTAACAGGGCTTATAACCTGTCATTGTCTGGTTTAAGTGGCTACTTTACACACTGTGTAAAATTCACCATTTTGCCCACGTTTGAACGTTCATATTTCTTCAATTCTTTCACATATATACTTCAAACCCCGTGCTAGTATTATGGACTCACGGACCAAAGGTCCCAAGTTCAAATCCCACTCTACCACAACTCAATTTCCATTTTTCCAGCACAAGTTATTTACGACTTTTAGGAATGGTTTAAAAATTGTAATATTTTATTAAATACAAGTATTCAAGTATTTAATTTTTTTTAAAATAGGTTTTTAAAAAAATTAAAGAAAATGAGTGTATTATTATGAAGGCAAGCGAGGGTATTAGAAGCAAACTTAAAAATCTCCATTGAAGGAGTTACGGAGATATTTGCGAAAAACTTTGAATAAAGAGTTGTGAGATTTCTAATTATGCTGCACCAACTCAATGGAGAATGCTAAGTTTGCGGTGTCAAGTAGTATAATTAAAATCTATTTTGCAAGATTTAGAGACGGTTTTGAATTACGCTATATTTCGGTTGGTAGATTTTTATGTATAGCTTATTTTGGCATCAATAACCAGCACGCGTTATTTACGACTTTTAGGAAATGGTCTGAAAATTTAAATATTTGAGTAAATAATTAGAACTCTTGTATTGCTCTTTAAAAACGCATAGGCGAAATGGTGAATATTACACAGTGTTCAAAGTTTATTTACGTTTATTTCTATTTTTATATATTTTTAACTTTTTAATCATTTTTTTTCTATTGAATATGTTCTGTAACTTGAATTATAAAAATAAAACTTTTATTTTATTGGTTGGTTGGAAGAAATTGCCATTTGGCAATAAGCCCGCCAATGTACAAATAACATTATGTACAAAAAGTTAAATAAATAAATAAATAAAGTCACCACTTAATCCAGCCAGTGATAGGTCATAAGCCCTATAAATGCCTAGACTTCCATATTCCCGTATCTAAAATGTTTTCCATCTCTGTTGTGATTTGTTAATCTTAATGACTCTAGGGGGTGAAATCCAGCCTTTTGTGTACAAACATTTGGACAAACTTAAAAGATTGATTGATTATAAGTTTAAAGTTCTCCTTCACTGTTGAATATTCTCGGAAGTCTGCCGCTTTGACGAAATAATTTCCGTTTTTAATGTATTCACGGCAATGTGATGGCGATGCTAATTTCAACTGCCTGTTAAATTAATAATATGCAAACGTTTTGAGATTCTATGAAAATGCGAGTAATATACACGCTTTTGACAGTTGGCGGGATAGATGGCTCGATAAAAATGATTTGCAGAATTAAAAATCTGTTCATTCTTTTCGTCATTATTTTATATATGTATAAATATACAAATATATTATCGGTGCGTTCGCCTATCACGCAGGAGGTCTCGGGTTCAATTTCCGACACGGTAAATGTATGTATTTAAAAAGGTGTTCTTAGACAGAAATATTTCAAAGTCTTTGAAATGGTATGTGACAAAAATTGATCGAGATACCCATTATTACGAGATATGAGGGCCAATGCAGACAGCAGACCATTAGGCGCGGAAAGTAATGCTACAGTAAGAAATTTTTAGTTTTAGAATTTTTCTGCTTTAATTTTAAATAAAAGAATTTGTACAGCGTGTTGTTAATTGAATTTATTTAAAATATTTGGAGTTTCTTTTTTATTAATATAATTATAATGAAGTTCATATTTATAATTTTTTTTATCGGTTAAATTGTTGGTAGGTGGCGTATGGCGGTATAGCCTAATCTTCTCTGATGAAACCATTTTAAGCTGAAGTATCATAATTTTTTATAGCTTTTGAATACCCGTCAAAATTAGCAGTTCACAATGGAGTCCTGGTCCCGAATCTGATGTATAGGAGCGAGGTATGGACTTGGAAAAACAGAGATGAAAGTAGGCTGAATGCTGTCGAAATGCGATCTTTTAGGCGAATGTTTGGTAAAACTATGTACGGTAGATGTACAAATGTCGAGATCCGTACATTATGTAAGGTGGAGATAGGCATTATCGACAAAATCAAGAAAGGAGCTCTGCGTTGGTTTGGACATGTAGAGCGAATGGACAGCGAAAGAACGGCTAAAAAGATTTACGTTGCGAATGTTGATGGATGCAGAAACAGAGAAAGACTGAGAAAGATATGGCATGACCAAATCCTACAAATACTTGAAGATGGAAATGGCAAAAGACGGAATAATCGGCGAGCGTGCATGAGAAGATGTATGAATATAGAGGAAGCGAGATCTGCATGCAAAGATAGAGTGATGATGATACAACGCTATCCTCTCTGCCTACCCTTACGGGGAAACGGCGTGATGGTGTGTTGTTGTTGTTGAAATACAAAAATTGTTGGCCTCGTGGTGTAATGGTCAGCGCTTTTGCTTACCATGCAAGAGGTCTCGGGTTCGATTCCCGACATGGTGGATGTAAAATATTTATCTAAAAGGGTGTTTTCACACTAGAATATTTCGTAGCCCCTGAACTGGTACCTGAAGCGTAAGACTGACCATTTTACCTTCATGTAACAAAAAATATTAAGACACGCTGCGATTGGTGTACTACTGCACTGCCCTATGCAGCCTGTGTTGATTCGTTAGAAAATTTCTTCTATGCAATGGATCATATTCAATATTTTGTTGAAATATGTTATAGATTTATTTGTTTTCAGGGAATCTATGTATGTACACAACATTAGAGCATTTAACAACAATATGGATTGTCCTCAGGGGTGGTATTCCAAACGCTCTCGCGGCCGTATTATCTCGCATATTTACATACAAAATACACTTCTCGTGCCGCGAGAGCGGTTCAGAATAGCACCCCTGATGAGGTTAGTCTCCATTTAACATGGTTCAGTCCATGCTCTCATAAATATGATACTACACTGAGTTTCTCTAATGACATTTCTTGGTAGAAATAATTGTTACCAGTGACCGGGTCTCGTCGTGACCGACATCGTCAGACTTGTGGGAGACTAAACAAATTTCTATATTATATTCAAGTGCAAGCAGAGGTCGTAAATCATGATTTTATGTAACTATGGGAATAAAAGAGTCTAAAGAAAAATAATTTAAATTTAAAGTTATAACAATGTATATAAAAAAATAGATGTGAAATTTAAATTTTATGAAATTTTATAGTAAAAATGTTTTTTAATTTGATTAAAACTATAACTATATATATTAAAGCTGGTTGGTACTTCCTTCGAAATCCACGTCCTCGGGCCAGGGTTGATGAGGAACTTCAGCCCTACGGGAAATTGGATACAATAAATGTTTCCTTGTGGGCGGTAAAAATTGGAGTATTAAATTGTAGGGCAAAGTTTCCGGAAAATGTACTAAAGAAATAATAAAAATGAACTACTTTAAACTACGTCATATTTCATATGAATCAACCAATGATAACTAACAGAGTTGTGGAAGATTTCCGGTTTACTAACTGTTGACGGACCAATCGGCAGAACTGACCGAGAAGAAGCGGAAGAGAACTTAGACGTCACGCGGAGTAATTTCGGATAAACAAAACTTTAAAAAATCATAACGCTGATAATACGCCATATAAAAATTTGAAAAAAAAACATTGGCTTAGTTTAATAGTCTTTTTGTATTATAGATAAAAAATGACATTTTGAAACAAATATTTTTTTTAAACCACTGACCTTCCTCATTAAGTGAATCATAATGCCAAGTTTTCCATTTTCCCTTTTCAAAAATGTCTTTCTTCTCCGACGCAACAAATTTAGAATAAGATTCAATCATATCCACAGACACTAAAAACATTGTATTTTGCACATTGCTCCACTGTCTGGTCTCCTCAATATTTCAAGAATTGAAAGAATTCATAAAAAAAATTTGAATCTCCTAAACTTTCGTCAATATTTACATTTCAATAACTATGAAAAAGGTGCAGTACATCACAAAATCGATACCTTACTATCTAGAAGAATCATCAATGATACCGTCTTCTTTTACAAAATATGCAATCACAACTTAGATTGCCCTCAATTGCTTGAGAAAATTAAAATTCGTATCCCTCAACGTACAACTCGGCTGCAACGATTGTTTCATGTTGGTATTTCAAGCATGAATAATAATAAGAATGCATCTTTTCCCAGAATTCTAAATAAGTATAATTAAAGACACGTTTTTTACTGAAATCGAAATATATTTACTCACTTTAAAGAAATTTAAAAATGCTAGAATTCTAATTGAAATAATAATAATTTTAATTTAATCTAACTGTACCTACCTAATATTTAATTTTTTTTGGTACTCTTTAGTATTGTAATAAATTAATTTGTTTGAAAGAAGAAAAGAGGAAGGGGTGATCTAGGGTTTTTCCGCATGGATCCGCCGTCGAAATGATTTTTAAGTCCGAGTAAACAAAAAAAAAAATCTTTTTTTTTTTATTATTTCATTATTATTGTTATATTTTATTTATTTTTTACGCGTGGAATGATGCGTAGTGACTTTTTAAAGCTACGCCTTTTTTCTTCTTTTTTTTGACATTGAATTTAGTAATGTATAAAAAACTATAATTGGCCTATAATTTTTGTTTATTTGTTATTTCGGCTGTTGTTTTCTTCTAATAAATAAAATAAAATAAATAAATAAAATAAAATATCACGCTCGAATATTAGGTAAGAGCTATTGGATGCCTACCATCAGACCCCATACCACCAAGAATGCAGGAATGTGGATTCCCACGAAATTTAATAAATTGTTGCATCAGATTCCATAAATTAATAAATTTCCTATTTTATCTCTAAGTGTGCAGACTTATTAAAATGTTATCAAAATTATCAAACATTTAATTGCAAAGTAATAAAACCATGAATATTAATAGTGATCGACCGAAACAAGATTTTCGCCGAAGCCGAAAACGAAATCGAACTTCGGCTTCTGTTCTAGTTTCGGCCGAAACTGAAGCGACCAAAACTAGGCGTTTCTACCGTAAAACCTTCCGAGTTCATTAAAATAAGTATTAAAAAAATACGCAATACAATAAAAGGCATACAATTAATGGTTCGTTATTATGTTATACATATTACTTATATGCAATGGTTCTTCAGTGTACGCTAACGGAACTTTATTTTATGAACTGTAAAGGAATGACAAAAATATAAATATGAAAGGTCACGCGACCGAGTCACGAGCCATAAGATGCACTCGAATACATACGAACGTAACCCGACACATTCCGACCTCGGGTTTCGGCTGAGCCGAAGTTATATCTAAAGGAAGAAGTTTCACTAGAAACTGAGGCATTGATTGATAAATACGTATTTGTTAGTGTTGCCTTTTTTCATTTATTTATTTAAAACTTTATGTACACATACATTTTATATATTGAACATATTATGCATTTTATATACATACGAGGGCGGACGTATTGTCTTACAGCAATTTCTTCTTTCCTACCCAATCAGTTCAGTCATCGTTCCCTTACCGCACCTAATGGTGCATAGTACACCAATCGCAGCGTATCTTGATAGAAAAAATTATTACATGAATGCAAGATGATCAGTCTTACGCTACAGGTACCAGGAACTATGAAATATTCTGGTGTGAAAACACCGTTTTAAATAAATATTTCAAATTAACCATGTCGGGAATCGAACCCGAGACCTCTCGCATGATAGGCAAACGCGCTGACCATTAAGAAGTACATGGATATATTCTATGTATTAATACAGAATCTTATAATTTTTTACAAAAATCAACTAAAAAGTTACGCAATACTGTGAAGGGTAGGAGAAGGGAAGGGAAGGAAAAAGAGGATAGTGGCATTTCAATCTTGATTTAAATGTAAATAAAGAAGGGGTGGCGTCTCTGACATACGTGGGTGGATTATTCCACAATCGAGCAGCTGCTACTGTGAAAGAGGAGGTAAAAAAATTACAGCGGTGAGTGGGTATTAGAAGGGTTTTCTCTCGTCACTAGAACGAAGAGATAGTCCGTGTTGTGATAGAGGTTGGAAGAGTTCTCTTAGATAAACAGGAGAAGTGGGCTTATTCAAAATATTGTAAAAAAGTTAATGATGGGAATGTTTCTTGTATGCTCAGTAGTATGTATGGCTCAGTAGCCATCCGATTCATTCGTCTTTGTAATTCAATTGTCGAAGGGTTTTCAAAAATACCGCTTTGACAAAGCAATCGAAATGATCACTCGACTATTGTCAAATAGGTGACAAAATGCCACCTATTTCCAGCATAAGGCTTTAGGGTCGTAAGCATTCTTTTAAGTCGTATCCAAGTAGAAAAAAAGAATTTATTATAAATATTTAAAGCATTAACTTTGTGATCAACTCTCTCCACTTACCAACTTTCTTATGTCACAAGACAAAAAAAGATGATAAATTAGAAAAAAATAAGAAAAAAATAAACAAAAAAGACAGAAAAGTCGGTAAGTCGTTGTATACAAATATTTAATAATATTTAGAAAAATAATACGGTAGAATCACACCGACATCAATAAAGGTTTCTGATCTTTTGTTTCACCAAAGTTAACAGATGAACCGTTTTTAGGTATAGATGTTAAAACGTGAAATAATGGTAAATATTGTATTATGATCAATGAATCCTATTTCAAATTATGCCTTCTATTATGCAGGGATATTAATATTTAGTTACCGACCGAAGTTTCGATTTCGGCCGAAACTTCGGCTCACCCGAAACTTGTGGTCGGGATGTGTCGGATTACGTTCGGCTATGCTCGGTGGAAAATAAGCTCAATTAGATATATTTTATTGTTGACCATAAAATAATTAGTTATTGCATTGCCATTGTCTAAAAAATAAAAACTATACAGATTTCATTCAAGATTTGTTGACTATATTTAGTAGTTTTTGTCATTCTTTTAAGAAATTCCTATAGCGTTCATTGAAGAATTGATACATATTTATTATTTATTTATAAATTTATTGCAAAAAAATAATATATATACTAAATAACAGGGAATCTATATAAAACCAATTAATGTAAAATGAAAACGGAGTGTTATCTGTTTATGATTGTCTCCATCTAACATGGCACAGCCTGCTCTAAGATGGAGATTTTTTATCTTTAGAGCATAAGTAGTCCTATACTAATAAAACAATAACATAAAAAAGAAAAACTAAAACCACTTAATTATAAATGCCTAGCTAATCAAATGTAAGAAATTAAAATCGTTATAATTCAAATAGAAATTATATATATGCCAAGAATACATGTTACTTAAACATAAATAATATCGTATAATATATAAACAGACAAATATAAAGTCATATATATAATATATATAACATGACAAACGAACCATTACATTTTTTCATTTTATTTCATTGTGTGTTCTTTTTATTTGACACTTATTTTAATGAAGTCTTAAGGGTAAACAATAAAAACGCCTAATTTGAATTTTGAAGTGACTTTGACTTTCGGCCGAAACTAGAACAGTAGCCGAAATTTGATTTCGGTTTCAGCTAAAAATCTTGTTTCGGTCTGTCAGTACTATTAGGAAACGGAAATCAAGAAGTAGTTGAGCGGGTTTCGAATTTTGGACCTCAGATGCATCACGGATCTTAGAATCACTTTCAAAACCAGGTTCCACTGTCTAAATATGCTGGAAATATTTATATAATTTGTGCATTGACATGTTAATACACATGGAAATGCCTAGAGCCTTCACAAATTATGTCACTTAACTCAAGCCCAAACGCTCAGTCAAACTAAGTAAAGACGGACGTGCCTAGAAAATACGAATCTTTTTAATGATAAGGTATATACCCAATGATTTATAGGTACGTGATTGATGAAACAACATCACGTGAATGGGCATCATTATAATCAGGTTTAACTGCACCACTACCACTGCCACTGGCATTGACTCATCCTAAATTGACCTTTAGATGGCAACTCGTAAATTCAAGCGAAAAACTATTGTTCAGCTATCCTTAACAATATTATTTTTCACAAATTCATTGGCATATTACACAGACGCGCCCCATAGAGTAAAATATTTTTAAAAGTAATGACACAAAACCTTCCTATTGTTACTTTGTTTGTTTGTTTAATAATAAAGTTTTATTTTATTTTATTAAATTTTATCTCTAATTCTTAATATTTTATATATATTTATATTTTCGATACCTGACACCCTCATTCCAATATAACACCCACACACCCACCCTCTCACTCACTTACACTCACACAAACACACTAGTATGTATTGTACGTGTATTTAATGTATTTATGTGGATATCTGTCATTGGTTTTATTCTCTGTATATGTTATTTGTTATATTTTTATTACATGTATTACTGTTGATATCCCCAATAAATAAAAAAAATAAAATAAAAAAAACCAGGGTTGCAGTCAACTACCATGCATATGCGACCAAAAATGGGAGGATACTCATTTTTGGTACATAAAAAAGTTTGTATGTTAACGTTAACAATCAACATTCATTTTTGGCGGATCCCAATTCGAAAGATTTTTACACGCTTTCATAACACAAGAAGTAGCTCAATCACAAATAACTATCGACGTGTTTAAAAACATGCTAAGAATTTGAGCAATGAACAATAATAAACATACTTAAGTTATCGCAGTCTTAAGTCAACGCGTGTGTAATCTCTAAGTCAACGCTCGTGTTGGTTTGTTTTTTGTTTTCCTTGTAAATAAATACAGTTCATTGGCGAAAAATCGGCGTTTACTATAAAAAATAATACAATACCATTTTTACTATTTTAGTAAGGAGTATCTAATACCAAAAAGTGAAAATCAAATTACAATTACATAAATATTTAATAAATAAATAAAAATAGCAGTTTTGGAATATTTTCCATTCACCGGTGAAATTCAAATATGCATTATACGACGCGAAACGTAAATATTTTGACATTTAATATTGGGTGTTCACGAAAGTTGCATTGTGATCGCAAATACGATAAACAACCATGGTGAGAAATTGTTATCACGTCGCTTATCAGCACGTCGATAGTTATTTGTGATTGAGCTACTGGCATTCTGGCTTCGATTCTAAATGTCACGCCTGGCTGGCGGACGAAGAGCGACTAAATACGCATTGGGCATGACTGAGTGTTTAGACACGAGTTAAATGTCATCATTTTTGAGGGCTCGGGGCATGTCTATGAATAATGATATGCCAATGGATTTAACCCATAATTTGTATTTTATGAATAAAAATTGGCTATCAAATAGTGTTCTAATACAATGCACTATGCACCACCTGACGCAGACGGGATGTTTAATTTTTACATTTGAATATTACCAAAATATGTTGGTTTTAAGTTATTATAACCTCATTTCTTTATTCTGTAGAATTGAAACGTTTTTGATTTCTCCTTCATTACACAAATAAAGTATCGAAGGACAATAATTTATACGTGTGAATTACTGTTTTATCGACAATAATAATCGTATTAGAAGCAAATTTAGAAATCTCCACCAAAAACGAAAAATTAATTACTGATGCCAAAATAAACTTTACATAAAAATCCACCAACCTAAATAATAGCGTAATTCAAAACCGTCTCTAAATCTTGCAAAAATATACTTCAATTGTACTACTTGAGACCGCAATCTTAGCATTTTCCATTGAGTTAGTGAAGCAAAATAAGAAATCTCACACTTCTTTTTTCAAAGTTTTTCGCAAATTTCACTCTCACATTTTTTCTTTTTTTTTAAAGAGAAATACTTGAGTTCTTATTGTTTACTCAAATATTACAATTTTCAGACTGTTTCCTAAAAGTCGCAAATAACTTGTGCTGGAAAAGTGTAAATCGAGTTGTGGTAGAGTGGGATTTGAACCTCGTTCCGTTGGCCCGTGAGTCCACAATACTACCACGGGACCACAACCCGGTGATGTTGCTTAAAGCAATAAAAATGGCGGAGGAACTCTGTATCAACAGCGGTCGGTTCGGTAGTCCTTGCAAGGACGAGTTTCAACTCGTTCAATCTAGTCCAAGGTTCCATTTCCTCCACTTCCCAGAATCGCGTCACGTGACGAGCAAAAACACGCGTCAGCAAATTATTAGGAAATTCGATCAGTCAGAGGAGACGGAGCATCTCCCGAGGCGAAGGGCGACTTTTGTTATTCTTGCGATCGCAATGAAAATAATAATACACGGTGGCGCAAAAGTCATCACCGTATTTGAAGATACCATATTTTTTTCAAATGGCGGGAAATGTCAGTTCTGCTTTGACATTTGTGAAGTAAACTGATACAAAATACAGGTCAACAAGACATGAATCGCTACACTACTTAAGAACGCGGAAAAATGTTTTCGATTGTTTTGCGGAATAATTCGTCAGCAGTGTTGGTGCAGCATGAATTTAGGCGCAGATTTCCCGGTCGTCCGACACCAACTGGGCAAACACTACGGCGTTTAGCCGCTCACCTAGAAGAGTATGAGACAACACGAGATGCTGCCAGGTCTGGCTGGCCCCGAAGCAGCCATTCTGCTGAGAATGTCGTGGCTGTGGCTAAATATGTCGCAGAGGACCCAAGAGTTTTGACCAGAATTCGCGCCACACCATTGGGTATCAATCAGTGGTCTTTAGAGAGAATTTTGGTGAAAAACTCGAAGATGTTCGCTTACAGAGTGCAGACAGCGCATCAGATGCTAGACGTTGACCACCAAGCGCGTGTAACCTACGCTCAAGCCATCCTGAACCTTGACAACGAGGAAGTCAACTTTTTATCGAAAATCATCATAAGCGACGAGGCCCATTTCCATCTCTGTGGATATATGAATAAGCAAAATTATTGCTTTTGGGGCACTGAAAATCCACGCAAAACTCACCAAGAGCCTTTAAACCCACTCAAGGTTACTGAATGGTGTGGCGTTTACGCTGGAAGCGTCATCAAACCTTATTTTTTCGAAAACGCCGCGGGCCAAACGAGCCATGCTCAACGATTTGTTCCTCCCTCGATTGGATGAATTAGGATTGGAAAACATGTGGTTCCAACAGAATGGCGCAACAGTGCATACTGCTCGAGCCACAACCAATATTCTGAGGGCTGCATATCCGGGGCGCCTGATCTCTCGTTTTGATGATTTGCAATGCCCGGCAAGATCACCCGATTTAACCGTTCCAGAATTCTTTTTGTGGGGTTTCTTCAAGTCACGAGTCTATGTCAACAAATCTTAGACTTTTGAAGCCCTTAAAGAGAATATCCGTCAAGAATGCGAGAACCTATCGTCGGAAGTTATTTAAGAGTAATGGATGCCATAAATCGGGCCAGCATGGTCATTAATTCTGGCGGCGGCCACCTAGCCCATATAATTTTCTCAACTTAATGGAAAAAAATTAGCCAAAGAACATCGGGTGACAACTTTTGCGCCATTTTGTATAATGCTTTATTGAATTATATTCAAGCATTTTGACACGAAATACAATAATTTTATTTATGAATAAAAATATATAGTAACAGAGACAATACATGTGCCTCGATTATGAAAACGGTATACTTAACTTCTGTACTAACTGTGATCGAAACAAACCCATGAATGACCACAAACAATTAGTCCGCGTTCCTTGCGTCATTAACATTAAAATAGAGAATAGTTCTCATTTATATTTTAAATAAGCTTCTGTGATAAAAATTGCCCACTTCAAAGCGATTATAAACGCCAATAAATCCTAATTCAAGCAAAAAATGTTTTTTTTATGACTTTTGGAAATGACCTAGAAGGTACGCTTAACGATCGTCTGTATTTATCTACCGATTGAATACAAAGCCGGCTCCTTTAACGTCTCGATATACACTCAGAAAGATAGTAAAACAGATGGAAAAAATAAAATAATAAAATTTAGTTTTACAGTGGCAACTTTCTAACGCCTCGATACTCTTATATGTTAATAGGGCAGAACCTAGCGACATTATTTTTTGCATCTAGGCGTTCGTTTTACTACACTGACAGTTATGTCAGAATTGAATTCGTCTTCAAAATTGACTAATTTCTCTCTCATATTTTTAATAGGCTTTTAAGAAAAAAAGTGCCGACCTCAAAACGATTCAAAATCAAAATAAATCGTAATTAAAGGAAAAATGGCTCGGTGGAACCAAATTTTTGACACTTTTAATTCATAGATAAACGTATCGAGGGTTTCTAGACCCGTCGCGTCGGTACAAGCCGATGTACTTGATGGTGGGGGGATTGGTAGTGTATTTTAGCAGTCGGTCGGGAGACTTTTATCTTCAACTGTGACGTCATACTGAAGCTATGTCATTTCAGTACGTAGATATGTGTACCGTGACGTACGCTTCCCCTTGTACCTATCCAAAACTTGAAGGTGGGGGATCGGTAGTGTATCTTTGTAATCGCTAGAGAGAATTTATCTTAAACTATGCCCTCAAGGTGAGAAAGTATGACGTTTTTATCCTCCCATCATAATCGAGGCCCAGGGGTGCTATTTTGAACCGCTCTCGCGGCACGAGAAACAGTTTTTCTCGTGTATTTTGTATGTACCTACGCGAGATAATACGACCGCAAGAGCGTTTGGAATACTACCCCAGGGCACTGGCTCTATGGACACGAGATAATTCGCAGATCCATCTCTATTTTTTCCCAATTAAAGTTTTTCTGTTTTATTGTCAATCGGACTGTGTGCACTGAGAATTACATTTAGAAATATTCATCCGACCAAACCAGAGGGCCCTTTTGATAAATGCAGTGGCGTTTCGATCAGCCATTGACCCTCATCTTCAAGGGCACTCGTGTAATAAATGATTGCGTATTGCGGAGGAATGTTTCATTGCAGTGTTACCGTTTCAAAAAACGAATCTAACGAGAGCCGGAAAAAATATAAGATATTATTCGTTAATATTTATTAGGCTGTCGAGTGAGATTTTTTATGGCCGGTAATAAGTAATAATTTAAGCAAGATTAATGGAGTTGATTTTTAAATTGGTTTACAAAGTGAGTTCTGTAGGTACACATTTTAAATATTTATAATTGCATCTGAAATGTATTAAATAAATTTAATCAACGATTGTACAATTTAGTAAAATATTAATAGGATTTTAATATATCTATTAAAAATGTATCCGGTCTTTTTCCCCATAAATATTGAATTAACCCGTTCAGGTTTGAATAAGGATCTTAATTGACTTAATGCACAGCTTTTATTATTATCGGTATGTTTTCTAATTTATATTATGTTTAACTTTTTTATTATTATAGGTATATTTTCTAATTAATATTTATGCTTCAATATTTATTACTATCGGTATGTTTTTTTATTATTTGATATAATTATTTGAATTTTGCAAGCGTCATTTAATGAAAAAAAAACACGTGTAAAAACAGGAATATCCTAGCTAGTCGGGACCTGAAACAACAAACGAGAACGTCTGTATATTTTAAAACTGTGAAATAAATACAATATTTGCTTTTGTAGTAAGAACGCACATTGGAACGATTTATATGAAAACTTATTGTTGCGAAAACATAAAGCAAAGGTTATTCATATTTAAATGAACTGTATGTATTTTTCTGTCTGTGAATTGCGAAACCCAAAGGAAACACTCGTATTGGCAAAAAGTACCTAATTATGCGGTTGCTGGTTTGTGCAATGTGGGTTATGTTCCGAGAATGCAAAGATCAGTCACATAATGACGTAAGCGTGATTATTTGATCTTTGCATTTCAAAACTGCCTATTATTATTATTGTTGGATTATTCAAGTACCTACGATTATTCTACCCGCTCTATGTAGTGACAGAATTAAAATAAAAGCTATTATCAGCGCATCAAATCAAATATAAAAACAATCAAGCGTCAAATAATTGTGTAAAAACAATACAGGGTATTCTTAAACCCTGTCACATGATCATGTAGGCCACGAAACCACGATGATCAGTATAGGCAAGAAGACATATTAGCATATTAAAAAAAATATTTGGAACAAAGAAAATTGAAAAAATAAATTATTTAAAAAAACAAATGGTAGCTTACTTCTGCAACGGAGAAGTGAGGAGAGCGCGGCGTAGTATCAGACTTCTCCCTCTACCCCTTTCCTTTCGACCCTGCAGAAGTAAGCATCTATTTGCTTTTTTAATATTTTATTTTTTTAAACTACTTTTGTTCTAAAAATATATATTTTAATGTGCTTATATGTCTTCTTGCTCATACTGATCATCGTAGTTTCGGATGTGACAGGGATTAATGAACACCCTGTATATTGAAATTAAGGCGTGAAAAATAATTTCATAATATACTTGAACTAAACTATAGCTAACGTGTATTTCTCGTCCAGAGTACCTACCTATTTTCGGAAAAGGAATTAGTAGCTCAATCACAAATAACTATCGACGTGCTAATAAGCGACGTGATAACAATTATTCACCATGGTTGTTTATCGTATTCGCGATCACAATGGAACATCCGAGAACACCTAATATTAAATGTCAAAATGTTAACGTTTCGCGACGTATAATCCTGCTGCGCAATCACATATTTGCATTTCACCAGTGTAAATATGGAAAATATTACAAAACCGCTATTTTTGTTCATTTATTATTTATCATTCTATTTATTGTATTTAGCCGGCGGTTGGCAAGCCAAAAATCAAGAAAAGCAGTCGCTATAGTAATTGTAATTTAATTTTCACTTTTTTGTATAAGATACTCCTTACTAAAATATTAAAAATGCAATATATTGTATTATTTTTAATTTTTCGCCAATGAACTGTTAAAATTACGAGGAAAAAGTATTTAAATTAGGAAAAAAAAATACGAGGAAAACAAAAAACAAACCGACACGACAGTTGACTTAGAGATTACACACGCGTTGACTTATGACTGCAATAACTTAAGAATGTTCATTATTGTTCATTGTGATCGCTCAAATGCTTAGCATGTTTTTAAGCACGTTGATAGTTATTTGTGATTGAGCTAAAGGGGTAGTTTTCGGATTGAAGGACATTATAATGAATATAATGTTTTTAGTACAGGACTCTTATTTATTTATATCTTTAATTTGTTTTTTTTTTTAACAAAATAGCCAGTTAAAAATAGCGCTGAGAACAGTGGTAAAAGGAAAAGAAGATCCTAAAAATCTTTGATCAAAATATTCACCAATAAGTCACCAACTTGAAATGAAAGGATGGAGATCTTAAAAAATAGATGGAAACCGCAAAAAAATTGACACTCACAAACTCTAAAAGAATTACCCTGTAAAATACCGAAAGAATCTTATAATTCAAAAATATTGCGAAAAATAGCAATGATCAATGAAATAAAATTAGGTTTCCTTTAGATACCTAATATTGTACGTGTTCGATTCACGCTGGTCCTAGCAGACTCAACGTAAAACATGAATAATTTATTGATTACAGTATTTTATAGTCCGTGGTAGTGAGATACCACGAATATTTTATTACTATTCGGTATTCGGCCTATTCGGCTACTATTTTAAATATTTTTTAATATCAAATCATGAAAAAATCAACGCACATATTACTCAAAAATATATCTATTTTAATCACAAATTTTTAGTTTATTACTTTAAATCTATCAGTGGTAAGTTGTGATAAATCAAAACATGTTTTCAGCATTTGTTGGTAGCAAACGATTGCACTTTTCCTCATAAATAATTCCTCGCCAAATATTGTTGTTACACAGCAAACACACAGCCAGTTATTATCTTGACCACTGAGATATTATATATAGAGATGACACTCCATACAAATCCAAGCTAAAAAGTGTCCAGCGGAGGGAGCAAATGTCGTCACGTCATATCACGTTGACTTTAGCAAGCAAAAAGCATGGACTGTTTACATCGGTCTACTGTAAGTTATATTCAGTATGTCGCTCCCTTCCGCATACGCGTCACCATTTTTTGTCGTTTTACTATACGCCCGAATAACTGAACAGGACAGAGACAGGAGATAACTCACGAATTGCTATTTTAAACAAGTATTGATTAAGATAAGAACATTACCGGTGAAAGGTTATACCATCGCTTTTCCAGATCGTTTTGTGCAGTATCTACGAGTATAAGCATTTTAGTAATTGCGAGGAGACAAAAGTTCAAAAGTAGCCGGGGACTGCTCGCAACAGACAAAAGTCCGTTATATCAAACATATGCCAATTGGCCGCAGGTTGAGGGACCATATTTCGAACGCTCATGCTTACTCTAGTTATACAGTGTGTTCTTTAAACCCTGTCACATCCGAAACCACGATGACCAGTATGAGGAAGAAGACATATTGGCACATTAAAATATTTTTTTCGAAAGAATAAAATTAAAAAAAATAAAATATAAAAAAAACAAATGGTTGCTAACTTCTGCAGGGGAGAAACGAAGAGGGGGAAGGGAGGAGTCTGACACACCGTTAACTACGCGGCCGCGCCCCCCTCGCTTCTCCCCTGCAGAAGTAAGGAACCATTTGTTCTTTTTAATATTTTATTTTGACAAATTTTCTTCGTTCTAAATATTTTTTTTAATATGCCAATATGTCTTCTTGCCCATACTGATCATCGTGGTGTCGGATGTGACAGGGTTTAAAGAACACCCTGTATACCTCAATGATCTTCACTACAAATCTCATAATATTCCCAAATAGGCGATTTTTTATCAAGTGGTGCCATGATGTACAATGAACAAATGATTACTAATAACTAATAATTATTACTAAAAAGGACTATCAGTAACACAATGTGATGTAATAATTAATAAACGCGTGTCGCGACACGATCTACTCGAAAATGAAACGAACACGCCCACCCCAACACCCCCGCACGCACAGCAATGAGACAGGTCGTAACCTGTCACGCGCGAAATACGCACATTTTTTGCAGCACATTCGGCTGCAGAATATTCGGCGCTTCGGCCGAGAGCGTGGCCGAATATTCGGTATTCGGTCAAATCACTATTCGTGGCATCTCTAGTCCGCAGACTGGCAATAGCGCCTGAAAGTGAGCACAGATGCGCCGATTCCTACCCTGCGATTGGAGTATGTATCAATACGAGTGTATTATGCGAGTGTATCATTGTATTGGTGATGAGTGATGAGTAATAATGATTCATCCAGTCACGCGGTCGATAAAAAAATACTGCCTAACCTATAAATTAAAGGTATATACTACTTGAAATCTGGGTACGTAGAAATAACAAAAGTTTAACAACAGTTTTTTGCTATGGAGATTCCAATGAATTGATTATGAAACAAATTTTGTATTTACGATCTTAATTATAAGCTTGTCGATTAAAAAAACATGTACGATACTCTATACGTAGGTAGCGTAAGTCTTAACCACTGTTGTATGGCTGTCTTACATTACAGGCTGTCCTGTTTTTTTAAAATTATTGTCTGCTTATGGAAAGATGGAAAATTTTCAGCCTTTTCTATTTGGAACTAGCTTGTTTTTTTAGGTGGGAGTTGCATTTATTATTTGCCTTGCTTATTATGTAAGAAGAAGCTTCTATTTTCTCTTTAAGTGTTGGGATCAGGAGGGATATTCTATAGTTGGCCAATCAGGAACTTTTCGGAATTTGCTCTTGTGAAGGTAAAACCACTTAAAACTCTCCAGGAGAAGCCGGCCTGTTGGCAATCATCAACAGGCTTTCCGTTCCACTAGAAGTTCTTATTAGAAATTAGCTGGTTTTGAGAGTTTCAGACTGCGAATCAGTGACCAATAAATTGAGCTTAGTAATAATAAACAATAATATGCTGATACGTGTATGTTGGATACTGAAAATGGTATATTTATATTGGTACTTTTTTTGGTATGTTGGTACTAAAGAAGCATTGAATTTATCTTTGAATGCTTCTGCATTATTACAGATATTAGATAATATCATCTCCCTTCCTGCATTTGTTGACATTTAATAAACCCGAAATAGAGTAATACAGACGCACAAAGACACTGCTCTTTCATGTTTATTATTCAAAATTATTTGTGGAATTTCATTGTGATTTATTATAGAGATACTTCCACAAACTTGTAACGGTTTAATCGCTTTCGCGACATCTTCGACTGGTATCTTTATTATAAAATTAGATCTCTACTTATTCAAGTTGTCTAGTAGTCGTTTTCTGATTTAAAAAATAAATAAATCAGAAAACAACAGCTTCAGTTGTTTTATTTGAGAATTTTTGAAGATTGCCTGTTAAAAAAATAAGGTAAAAATGCTGAGGAACTTTATGAATATTTATTTCTGGAAAGTCACCAAGTCACGTAGGTAGACTTTTCACTGATATACTGTTGAACTTCTGACCATTGTTTGCTTTGTGAAGAATTTCTTTGTTTGTTTTCTTACTTCCTCATATCGGTGTGACTTCAGTTTTCAATGGTACAAGCTTAAGAGACTTTAGATTCACTACAGCTGTAGGTACATACGCTGATTTACAATTTCAATTATGACAAGTCCCGCGGTCTCTTCTTATAATTTAAATATCGGCCATTTTGTTTACTCGGCTTAACTTTCAAAATACAAACAGTGATGTATTATTATTCAAGTGTCGGTTTCTTCACAACGCGGCGAGAGTTTTACGAGACAGATATTAATTTCTTTTTGTATCAGATGTCAATCAACTAAAATACGAAGAATTTAAATTGGCACACAACGAGGTTTAAATTCAAAACATCCTACTCCTATGCACACAACGTGCAAAAACAAACACGATAAGGTCATAATAAAAAATGTATGACGTAACTATTGGTGAACTACATTTTTCAATAAGTCCCGTCTTTTTTTGCTTGCATAGGCTATTTTCAGGGTGAACTATGTTGTGTGCTGTGTAGAAAAAAACAAAAACGATGTGTTTATGTACTCGCAATTCATACCGTGTCGCAGTCGACAGTAGATACATTCAGTTTCATTTTATTTGTTTATTTATTCATTAACGCCCGAAGGGGTTTTTACATATAAATACAGAGGTTATAAACAATTTACAAAATATAATTTTAAACGAAAAAAAATATAAAAAAAACAGATGAAAAAACTAGAAACTCAATTATTGTTTTAAAAAATTTAAGAATTTAATTTATTTTTTAATATTGGTTTCCCGTGTGTAGTGCCGGGACCACGTTGAGTTTTGCCCATCGTTTCTGTTTATTTTATACATTTTTCAATGTAAATGACACGTGCCTCTGTGACGCTTTTTCGAATATAAAAACATAGTTAGGTAGGGTAAAATGTACTAAAACACACAAGACATGATTTGAAAAAAAATGTTTCTACCACTTGAACAATTTACAATTTTGCCGATACAGCATTTAAAATTTCTGCGGATGAAATAAATTATGTCACTGTAAAATAACACGGTACCTATATTAATTTTAAAATAAATAATAACTCTCCCTTCCTGGTGAAATGTAGCTAGTACACATTGCATCTAATAACTTTTGAAATACCGAGTCAAGATTTTTGGTATTCTTTCGTCATACATTTACGTATCAATTGAAATATTTTATTATTAAATAATAAATAATTATTGGGTACAGAAATAGCGGTTTATAAGAAATTGGAGATAAATCACCTATACAATCGAAAGCTTACGGATGTGTCGCATTGTAGCGGCGATGAAATAAAAAAATACCGAATATACGACAACACGTCTTACTCTCAATGTTATAGATATACTGCGAGTGAGAGGGATAATTTTACGCGTGACGCAGGCCAGACTGTATGACTGCCACAAAATGGTTAGTTCATATAATTTCTGGCTCAGTTGCTCTCGGAGCCTCACTAAGGGTGGCCCGTTTGCACGTACTGTGAGCGTTAACAATAGTTTTTTCGAGTTTTTAGCGATTGTATTAAATTATAATTTTTGAGTTCAAATACAGTTGACTGAAGCAATTGCCTCAAAATGTTCTATGGGCACGCACTCACGCTGCATTTTTACCTCTAACAACAACGCGTAAGGCACACCGGAACTGCTCGACGTCGACACGATCGAAACTCAACAGAATCTCCGTGTCCCGTGTCGGCTTCGGTTCAGTTAGTTTTTTGATCTCTCTCTCTTTAAGACTTTTAAATACCCACATAATATAAATTCGTGTCATGGTTAATTCATTCAGTGTTGTATTTAATTTAATCATTATTTGTATAATCTATTAAACACATTATCTATTAAATCTCAGAACAATGTAAGTGAATCTTTCATTCAATTTCACGCAACCTTACAAAAAAACCACGGTTAGTAAAACTAACCATTTCATTCCAACAAAAGAGTTCACTACAGTTCCATTTTTTAGATTTTAAATCCCTCTTTTTTGTATTTTTTGTGCTTCACAGCGCCGGAACGCGCAAACTTTTTTAACACAATAAGGGAAGCGATAAATAACAAAAAGTAATGTATGCTAAATTCCGAGTATCGACAGGCGTCTCAGTAATGCAAAAATGTTTTTGAACGGCACTCGTTATAATGTACCTACACGTTCTAAGATCTGAAGTCAAATCGGTCGCTTTTCGCGCCTCTGGCGAATCGTGCTCTAATTGGATAGCGGTGAGACAAGCCCATATTTTATTCGTCACGTGGTTTATATAGTACTGGGAATTCCAAGTAGCGATTATAATCGGCATTTGATGTAGGTGGTAGGTACCAGTAGGAACTATTTACCGGCGAGGTGCGGTAAATGCTATTAACTAACCTGTAACTCGTAAGTAATAATCGACACATTATTCATTGGCGCCTGGCCCCCGATTACAAAGGACGATAAAAGATCTGGCGATTTTTTTATTATAGGCACCATAACGCAATATGTATGATTATTAATTATTATTTAAAAACTTCGATGGTCTGTCTTTCAACCGTATCTTTATTATATAATTCAATCATTGTTGACTGAATGTTTCCATAAATATATATTAAAAAAATATTTTGAATTTGTCAGTTTTTTTGTAGACGTGTACTGTGTTTGCGTAAGGGGTTATTAAGATTGACATATTACAACAAAGATGAATAATATTCTAGAGGAAAGAATATAGAAGTCTAGGGATTAACAGGGTTTATGGATTAGTCACTGGATTTGTTTTTTCGTTTTTAGAGAAATATTTGCATTTTAAAATTTTTCTTAAATATTTTAATTTTAGAGGCCATTTTCAACAGCTATTAGAAAATGGGAATCAAGTGGGGTTCGAACCATGGACCTCTGATCCATGAGTCCGCGACACTAGCCACGGGGTCCCGCCACAACTTAATTCGTTATTAAGTGACCACTTTACGCACTCATTTAAATATATATTTTTTGTTTACTACTTACATAATATACACATTTAAAATGATTTTTTTAAAAAGGAATAACCCGCTAAGCCTCTATATTGAGGCTTGTCAGCAGGTGGGATAGAGGGGATATGGAAGGAGGTAACGAAAAATACACTACAACACCCAGACCAATTGAGAAAAAAATCTTTCTTGGATTTTTTTCTTGCATAGCCAGTTGGCGGGAATCGAACCCTCAACGCTAGTTTCACAGTTGGCCGTCTAACCAACTGCGCCACGGCGCCTTTAAATATATATTTTTAGTTTACTACTTGCATTATATACACATTTAAATATATATTTTTGTTTACTACTTGCATTATATACACATTTAAATATAATTTTTTTGTTTACTACTTACATAATATACACATTTAAATATATATTTTTTTACACCGTGCCTTTCAAAAAAAAAGACAATCTCTTGTGCTTAAGAGAAACTTACACTACTATAATAAATTAATATAAATATTCTGTCTCACATATTTAAAAGTGTTTATTGTGGTAATGAAAAAGGAAATTGAGTGGAGAGAAGTCCGCCGGATAGTGTAGTGGTTAGTGGTTAGGGTCAAATGGATATTAAAGAATATACGTTCATCCAAGACTTGACATAGCAAAACACCAAAATGGTGATACATCAATTAAGCCATCTAAATTTTAGAGACTCTTTTGGAACTTTTGAAGAACTCTAAATACAATTTGATTTAAAAATGTTTCTTTTATTTTCAGAATGGATTGCTGTCATCTCTGCCATATTTAGGAAAGTATATGTTTGCTCTGGTTACCTCCCTCCTGGCTGATCACCTCAGAAGAACTGGAGTGTTGTCAACCACTGCTACTAGAAAGATCTTCACTACATTTGGTAAAGATATTTTTAAAAACTACCATTTCACAATCCTTGGATTGGGATTTAAAACGTAAGACAGGTCATCTTACCTTCATGTAAAAAATGATCAAGTGACTAGAGTTCATGTCCCCAAAGCTGCATATCATGGTATACTTAGAATAATGATTATTTTGTACATTTTTTAACTTTTGGATTATATTATGTATATAATTTCTGTATCTTTGAAGTCAGAATTTTTATCACATTGTAGAAGTTATTGTCACCTATCAATTACGGAGTGAAATGTGGAATAAAAAAAGTGATAATGCAGGTTTATTCATTCTAAAAGCAAGTTGGCTAAGTAATTACAAGCCCAAATATAATGGGTGCTTAATTTAATATTAAATTCACTATAAGTGATCAGACCGCTGAGGAGTATAATAGGCAATATCAGCAGGACACAGGAAACAAGGAAAAAGTGGAAGACTGCCTTTGCCGTGTCTGATGTGTTGACGGCTGCCAAAAATGTTCTGTGTTGCCGTATGCCACAACACTATAAAGTCACAGTGGATGATGTTAAAATTTATTAAATTTTTATTTATTTAAAAATGAAGCTTGCAGCACTGAATCTCAATAAGGAAAGAAATTCTCCACTTTTTTTTAGTACCTAGTAAGATATTTAAGAGCGCTTAAATAACAAATAATCTGTTTTTTATTATAGCCATTGGAACTCCATCATTGTTGATGATAGCACAAGTGTTTTTGGGATATGACAAGATTTGGTCAGTGGCCATCTTCACTATTGCCCTAACTATAAATGGAGCTGTTACTGCTGGCTATCTTGGGAATGGATTGGACATCGCCCCTAACTATTCTGGTAATTTTTTTTTAGTCATCGCATATTTCCCCATCTCTAATGTTCACATTCATGTGAAAACCAAATGCCCCCTATACAACGCCTGCATAATATCTATTCTTCTCCATGGATACGAATCGTGGCACCTCTCTAGGGCTCGAAACAGCAAAATAAGAGTTTTAGTTTCTGGGTGACAACTGTCATCAAGTGGAGGCGATATGGTTGGCCGGGCCATATACTTGAATGCTTCCTGAGAGCCTTAACCTGGCTTGCCTACTTTACAAGGCATCAGGTTCTCGACTTCCTGGACGTCCTCCGCCAACTGCTAAAATTACGGCACAGGAACCTGACTTGGGAGGATGCACATATGCTAGCAGCTGACAGAGACACCTGGAGGATCTTTGTCGACACGATATGTTCCAACTAGGGAGAGGACATGGAATGATGATGATGAACATTTATCGAATACTTAAGCTGCTAAAAGAAATAAAATAATTTATCATTTTATAACAGTATAATAATATTTTTACATTATAAATTAAATTACTCGTATTGATTAAAAAATAATTGATATCATAAAAGTTTTTCAAGGTAATATGAATCACAATTGTCAGTTTTATTATGTCTAGGATTTACAATTAACCAAAATTAATGTTGGCAGTAAAATATCAACTATGCGATTTTATAATCTAGTTTATTTGTGTGTGCACATAAGCTAGTCACATTATGATATAAAAAACATGTTATTCGTAATTTTTATCCTTGGAATTTGAATATGATCTTTATTAACAAAATGAATAAATACATTGTACAACAGTGATTAGTACACTGTCCCAGTGTGCTAAGATTTCATGTTTACAATTTCAACTTTTGTTAGGGTCAAAATGGGAAACATTTTATCCTTTGGATTTACCTCTACTTATTTGTTTCTTATCAAATTGCAAATTGATAATCGATCTCCTTTTTTTTAATTTTCAGGCACAATTTTCGGAATGGCAAATACTCTGTCCTCACTCGGAGGATTTCTATCCAGTTATATGGTCGGAACTCTCACATACAATAATGTAAGTCGATTAATTAACTGGTTTTAAATGCTTTCAAGAAAACATGGATAATAATACATATTTACAGAAGAAAATTTTTATAACAAATTAAACATAGTTTTGTAAATGAGAATTAAAATTATGTGGTGTGTGATACATAATTTAATTTTAAAAGAAAATTCAGTAGATACGCAACTTGCTATCTGAATATAAATCACATAATTATTCCTAGTTCTAATTAACATGTAACAATAAATATTTGAGGAAAAAAAACATTCATATTTAAGTTAGCATAAATTAGAAAATTAACGCAAGGTACTTACTGATTGTGATTGTGTTGTGTTATTAAGATTATTGCAAATCTGTTTTCCCCTCAAATAAAATTGAATGTATGCCTACCTATAATTATTATTCTCAAATGATTTTTGTCACTACTTTTAAAATCATTTTTATGATAAACAAATGGAAAGTGAGAGTTGTCAGATATTTAGTGTTTATTTGGATGACAATTCTTCAAAGAATTCAGGAGTTTAGGACGGTTTTTTTTAACCTGCAATATGTGTTTATTAACCATTAAAATTATATTTTATTTTCAGCAAACTTACGGACAATGGCAGATAGTGTTTTGGATTCTGGCAGGAACATATTTCTGTGGCGCTCTTTCTTTCCTTTTCCTCGGTTCTGGTAAACTACAATCCTGGAATAGTGGAGATCCTGTAGAGGAAGTTAGAGGAGAAGCTAACTGTGATGAACAAGTTCCACTGAAAGAGCAAGTCCCTGCCTAAGTACATTCCTATAAAAGAGATCTCCACACATTATGTTGATTATCAAAATTATGATCCATTTATCTGACACATTATAATAATTGAAGTTGTAAAAGAGTAAGGCTTTTTTCTCCAACATAAATTAATTTAGACAAAGTTATGAGTAGTAATGGAATGGATAGTGGTTTGGCTCGATGCCGGATATCTGGTGAGTCCCTAAGCCGGATGATATGGCCTATTGTTAAAAAAAAAACAGTAAAAACACCCCAGTATTTGAATTTCTTTCATAGAATAAAACAAAACTTTTAATGGGCATAAAATAAAAAGGAGTTAAAATATTTTTAATGATCACTTATCGATCAGTGCATTGCACACCAATATGGTTTATTAATTTAATAATTATAATAGCTTTGTGTAGTTTCACCTCTTGCGCCTTATTTTTTTATGCAAATACGTTTTTAATAAAAAAAATGCATTTGATAAATATATTTTATTTATGGGTTAAATTCTTTTTCTAGGGTGTATACTGAACACTGACGAATATTTTTATGCAAAAAAAAACAATTTTTCAAATAATGGAAGTTATTTCTTTTTTGCCAATCACTGTCAATAATAATATATTTTTTTGCATCACAAGAGGCCCAATTACAGTGGTGAATTACACCACAGAACGCCTAGGCTTGAGAAAAATCACATTTAATTTTTGTGGTCTCACCAGAAATCGAACCCGGAACCTTACGTGTGTGAGTCAAGCGTCTTGACCACCACACCACGGAGTAAATCAATTTAGAGAGAAATTTTCAGTTTAATGTATATTAGGTGTCCGCCGGATATTGAGATACTATCCGTTTCATCTCTAGTTATGAGCACTGTTAATGACAACTCAAAATCTTAAATCGCACAACGCTGATATTTTAAAATCCATGACTTATACTCACATTTACGAATAGATAATCCAACTTTACAGATCTCTAAACAATGTTAAAATGGACAAGTAATATAAGTTGAAAAATATATGTAAAAATATGTATCGGCTTATTGCGAATTATTACACTGTTTCTTTGTGCCATAGAGTTAATCATTACTTGTCGTCACAGGGATAGGGGTAAATGGATTTTTTAAATATACCGAGAGAATTATTTTTCGCTATATGTATATTCATTCACAAACCATCTGAAAAAATGACAGCGTTTCATAATCTTTTTATTGATTATGACCTAATATTTATACGTCGACAGAATACTTAATTGTTATTGATATTTGTGTCACTAGCTATGGATTTTTTCTGATTTTGATAATATTTAATGCATGTACATTACATCATGAACAGTTTATTTTCACTATGTGAAATATGCGGGCTTTAATTTGTTACGAATAACTTAACTACATCATTCTTTTTATACCTTCCTATAAGCAAATCATGGATACCACCTTACCCCTATACAGTAGAATATAAAACATACATATTTATGTTACTTAATTGGTATTTATTAAGTGATACGCTACTGTGAACTTGGGTCGGTTCGCAATATATTCTGTGTGACAACACAAGAGAATCTGAAAAGATTGCCTGTTAAATGATGTTCAAGTATGTATGAGAATGAAGCTCGAACAAACGTATTGAAAAAAATACTCGCTTATGATGAATGATATTAAAAAAATATCCATTATTTGCTTAACAATGTTCATTGAGCATTAAAGGAAGGAATGATTAATACCTGTGATTGTTTACAAAATAGTTTTTGAAATGTTCTCTATAATTTTGTCATAAATTTACCTATAATTCTTAATGTTATCTTTAGTGGAACTTGAGAAGCTAGACTTCAATATCGTTTCTATGTAATCGTAGTGTGTTGTTGAAACCTAATTTTATTTTTTTAAATTAGTAATCTCAATGGTTAAAATTTGACATGGGCAAGACCAGCCGTAATATAAAAGTTCTTGAAAACATATCAGCAATAAATAAAACTATTGAATTAGAACACCAGCTTCAATATATCTTGAAAGAAAACAATAAAAAAAATACAAAATTTGAATCGTTTCTGTATACTTACTTAAGCAACTGCAAAATGAATTATTTCAGTTGAACAAGAATAAGTATTTTTAACCCGGTTGAAAAGTTTTTTGAGAACAGAAAAATCTGCAAGTTTTGCATTTGTCATTGTTAGAAACTGGAACGTAAAACATTATAACTTCTGCGCAGTTCTAATATATTTGATTTAATGACAAATACTCTTGTTTTGTTGGTCTTGTTTTAGTACGACATTTTATTTCTTTGAAACATTGATAAAACTACTAATAAGAATGTTAGGTTAATAATTTATGTAGTTTATAGCGAAAACACTTTATAATTATTCATTTTAAATACTTCACATGTGATTTACATTATTTTGTAATGTGTTCTGTGCACTGTCTTAGTAGTATGTATTTCAATAAAAAAAAGCTTACTGATTTAAGACATTTATCTTTTATGATACATTCTTTTACTTAGAAATGCGATTTTTTATTAATTTCAGTTACACCTTTTGTGTATTTATAAAAAAAAATATATTAAGGATGAAAATTAATGTTAACTTTAGTAGTATGGTAAATAAATTATTTACGGTAGCTAGGCATATATAGAATATGACAATGTTTGAAAAATGACAATGCTATTAGATATTTTTGTATCATAAAAGTGTTAGAAAATTTTCTAGATTTTTTTATCTTTAATAAAATATAATATTAATCAAAATAAGCTTATAATCAATTGTATGAAACAAGTGCATCCAAATACAAATATTTACGAATTGGATATTTTTTTACATTATCTAGAAACAATATTTAAACAGGCACACAGGGTTTGCAAATTTAATACATTATTTTGTTCTTCTGTCAGAATCTATCTTTTAAATATTTGAGCCATGAAGTATGCACACTTAACAGTATTTTAATTATTACTTAATTTTTAAGGTTTTTAATAACGGCAAGCTAAATAATATTAATATTTTAACTTTTCACTCTGTTGATGTGGTTATATCTTGTGCAGTAAGAATTATTTTTTGAAGGCATGTTTTCTAGCCAATTCATCCAAAATTTCGCATAGTTCGCCTTATATTCTCCATAGTGATTTGTTTGAAACTATGTATTAGGAAATTTTAAGATTTATCTTTGTAAAAATACATGTAACAATAAAAATACCTATGTACGAGTACTTACGAGACTGCAAAACATTTCTTATCATATCTTAGACTGAAAATGCCTTTAAATGTCAATTCTACAATTTACTCGAGTAAGAATACAAACTTTTTAAATAAATACCCACCGGTTTACATTAAACATTATAACAATAATTTTTTCTCTCAAAATGATCATTATTATATTGTATTATATTAGAGATGCATGTTATTAAGACAAAACTATTTTAGTATTTCGATGTTGATCATCAATGTGAATTTTTATATTAATTAAATGTTTAATAAGTGTTTTTTTAGAGTTGGGATTATACCACATGTCATGTATGTCTATAAATAAATATTTTAAATAAATTACATATGAATTTTATTAAATTTTTGTAGTTATGCCACATTTATGATGGAAGCAAGACTCTAGGAAAATACATTTGAATAAAGTAATACATATTTTTAAATGAAATATTTTTAAAATTCAATAGTTTTCCTATCTTACTCCATAGAGTGCGGGTCCCAAACGTAGACAGTTTTTGATGACATTCCACCTCTGCATGCATGCATATTTAACTTTCTTTGGATCATTCCATAGATTCGTATTTTCTCCGACAAGGAAAAAAAAATGTTTGATAAATTTGATTACAAATGGATCTTTTGATCGTTTTTCATCAATCGCGCAGTCGGACTGAGATTCCCGCTGTACGCGTCTGTCAAATAAAAATAAAATTTACTTTCACACTTTGCGCACTCCCCCCCCAGTGCGCATGAGTGAAGTGGCCGCTAATGTTGCCAAACCGTAAACAATACATTACCATAACACAAATATGAGATAATTTTACGCTGTTATAACCACAAAAAAGATTTTACTGACTGGACAATAAAAAAAATCAGGTACTTTTACTAGGCAAACGTAATAAAAAACATAAAATAATAATTTAGTAATTAGTTCAAATTAATACAGTTTAATATTGTACCAAGGCGTTTTAATAGAAAGCTGGGTAAAAAAATTTGACTAACTGGCAATACGAAAAAAAATATCCGCCTTGTTTTATTTAACAATCTGACATATGGTAAAATAATTTAATTCTTAAATAATTTTACTTGTGAATTCGCTACTTACAGATGAAATGTGTTCCCACCCTATTCCCTTTTAATCCCAGGAGTATTTTGACAGTTAAAAACAACACAACATGGCGTAGTTGCGATTAAATTGGCAGTTGTGTACTAAGTGACGTCTACAGAGTAATTAATGGGTAGTTTTGTCGGCTTCAGTTTGATGTGCATACGCGGTATCTGGACTATTATAATTCTATGCATTTGAGATACCACTTGACAACTTTTAAACAAATATCAATCTGTCTAATCAAAGGTGAGCATTTTTAAAGATAACATTTAATTTCTGAAATGAATCCGAATGAAAGAATAGAAATAAAAGAACTTATTGCTTTTTTCAGTAGTTTTATTTTTGATACAAATCGAGTTTTCACATTTCTTTTGGAATCATCCCTTCACCGATTCAACATTTACAAAGGAAATCACAAGCTTGTCGGGTGGAAATAACAAGGATTTAATAAATAAATGTGTAAAAACTGTCAAAAGCACAATAATTATTAGTTTATAATATTGAAACATGCATAAATATCAACATACATATAAATAACATTTAAGCTTCATATCTTTTAATCGGTCAAAACGCATATAATGCGGTGTATATTAATTACTTCAAATTTTAATCCATTGTGGTCCGCCCTTAATTACCCAAAAATCACAATCTTCTTCCTCCAATCGGAGACTAATAATAAATTATAGCACTTCAGAAATGAGGATTACTAAGTAATATTATCTTTACATTTGGAATAAAATTTTGCATTCACTAGGTTTACTTACAATAAAAAGGCAATTCAGAAGTTTAGCTTTCCAAGCATTATTGACTTATGCTTATAAATCTAGCGTGCTAACGTGTTCCGCTAATTCAGAAATAATATTTCTGTATATTTATGAATTAAATCTTGTTCTAACAGAGGTTTAATTATTAGTCTATCTAGTTATGACTTTCATGAAAATCCTATAAAGTTTATTGTCCATTAAAATAAAACTTCAAACGACGCAACGACCCTAAACAAAATGTATTACGGATACCATCGTGGTTTATAACAAATTGACTGCTACAAATTAATCTATTTTTATTTCTTTTTGGACACACACATTATATGGAAATACAGGAGTGTTTGCTACAAAACTGGTACATGTAATTGTATTCTGGGTTTGAATTTCAAACATGATTGGCATATATAATAATTAGTGTAACAATGCAATCTACGCAATGTAAGGTGCGGTGCAGTGAAGTAAAAAAGTGATAAAAAAAAAATATTCTACCATCACATTTCTTTTTTCAAATAATCGCCTCGTACCATAAATTCGAATAAAAATGTAGCATTCTACTGATGCAATTGATTTAATGTAAATAATAAAGACACAGGCATCGGTCTTTCGATTCAAATATGAGACCAGGGGTGCTATTCTGAACCACTCTCGGGCACGAGAAAACAGATTTCCTCGTGTATTTCGTATGTAAATACAAGAGATAATACGGCCACGAGACCATTTGGAATACCAGCCCAGGGTAGCTTAATATAAACTATTTTCATGAGCAAATTAGATTCAGTAAATTGTAGCAGTCAATTATCACAAAACAACAAAGGTCTATAAATACTAACTACTTCGTTGTCATTGTGTGCACGAGGACTGTGAGCACATTTTTAAATCCAATTTCTAAATAAAAATAGGCATCGAGAGAACCTGATGCGTTATGAGACCATCTACTGAAAAATAAAATTATCAACAAAATTTTAAAATCAAATAAAACATTTCATATGCCATGAGGGAAATGGGAATTCCATTTACGCTAGTTATGTGCTGAGTTTGTTAACAATATAAGTTAGAGACGAGAGAAAAAAATATGCGACTAACAATATATAAGCAGTCCCATGAGAAGGATGGAAGAATTTACAATTAATTTAATTGATTTTTTTACATGTAATATCAATGGTGTTATAAACTATTCATCAATTCCAATTATATATTTACGCTAGAGTATGAAAATAGTATATTTTAGATCATTTTTACGAGAGGTAAACATTTGACAAAGCTTTCAAAATAATGTATTTCTTTACTTTTCATATAGGAAAAAATAAAAATTACATGTTTTAATTCACATCAGTATAATTTTTGTGGACAATAATGTGTTTTGAATTTTGGTGTTGCGAGTTAAATACAATTAAATTAACTATGTATTCATTTAAATTTTAATCATAAAATTAAGTAATATTGAAAAACAATATTATTTGGAATTTAAAACACTAATTAGACTTTTATGTGCAAAATATGACCATGTGGCTATCATTTCAGCATTCTATTATAAATATTTAAATTCAAAACAATCATTATTATTACAACCAAAAGCGGAAGCATATATGTAATTATGAACTTTTTATGTGGCTTTTCATGTAGCTCAAAACATAAAATAACAAATATCACATTTATGTCAGGAACAACCCTTTAGTCTAAAATTGTGTTAGAATTCAAATATTACTATTAAACTAGAGCAGATTAAAAATATGTTTTTACACTACGAAGGTGGTTTTTTCTTTAACAATTATTGAAAGCTGAGATCAAAGGACGATATGAAATCAACGAGAAAAACTAAATAAGTTAAAATAAACATAAAATAATTTAGAAGTTTTTGAAACGCAGCAAATAATCTAAATTCATTTAAGAAGTATTCAATAAACTATTAGATAATATAAGATTTATGAAGAATAGTGACCATTTTAGCTAGTATCTCAAGTTTGTCTACATTAATTTAGTTATTCTATTTATCCATAAGAGAATGAGTTTAGTTTAATTTTCCGACCTCTACGAGGTGACAACCTTGTGACCAGGTCAACATTTTTATACCAATAACTATAATAAAATACGTAGGATAAAATTAATTAAGGGCAGTGAATCAAGAAATTACATACACCAAAATTATTCCTTAATACTAAAAAAATGAAGAAATCAACGAAATTTAAATCAAGACGATATGGTATTTATTTTATTGGTTAAGTAGTAAAGCTTATATTCCGCATCCAATAGCCAAAAGTAGGATGACAAATGATGTCTGCGGGTGCTATTTGTAGACTGATTTTGAAACTTAACTTTGACTACATACATGAATTTGAATGCATTTTTAAAAGCATTTATTTTTTAACAATATTATATATATTTTATTTTGTACACTTGCCAAACACAGAAGCCTGACTCTTTTTTGCCAAGTTCAGCCTGAATTGTTCATAATGCAAATATTTATTTTTAAAATATACAAAAATTTGTTGATAATGAGGAAGTTCGGTGGCTTTATAATTTTTTTTTATTTGTTAATATCCTATTTAATATTTTTTATGTATCCTATTATCAGCACTACGATTTTTTTAAATTTTGTATTTATGAGATTACTCCGGCGTGACGTCTCAAGTTATCTTCCCCTTCTTCTCGGTCAGTTGACTTACCGTAAACCAGAAATTTATCACAAATCTCTTATCATTGGTTGATTCATAAGAACTAGTGACGTCATTTAAAGTAGTTTGTTTTTATTAAAATAACTTTTACTTTTTTTTTTTCATACATTTTTTAAGATACACTTTAATGCTCTAATTTTTACCATGCATAAGAAACATTTTTTATATCCAATTTCCCGTAGGGCTGAACTTCCTCATTTACATGGAACATCACACACAGCAAACAAATATATGTATATAATTTTGGATGCATTTTCAAATTTGTTGCATTAAAAATAATTAAAGACTGATTAATGTTACAACTTATCTTCATCAAGAAACAGAATTATTTTAATTAGACAGAGAGAAAAACCATTATTAGATATTTTTGAACAGTTTTGGTATAAATACCACATCATGCGATCTAAACATTTTAATTAGACACAGCGTGCAGTGGAAATAGTTTAAAATGATACGGTAAACGAGCAAATACTTTTTTATTTTAAAAGATAAATAAAGCAAATAATTTTGAAGGCTCATACATATTTTTTTAGTCAGTCAATAATTTCAAATATCCTTCATAGAATTTTTCCTCGATTTGTATCGGTGGTGGTTTTGTGGTAGTTGAATTGCAGACTCCGAGCAGATATTCTTACAAGGTTATTTGTGAGCAAATGCAAATGGCCACTGTTCAATATTTGGGTAAATCATAAGAACTAAGTTTGAAGTGAACATGAAAGGGATATTTAAAAAAAATCTAATAAAAATAATCGTACATGCAAAGAAAGATTTGATATAATAAAATTGACTTGAGCTTAATAAGAAATTTAAACATTGTGTTTATGCTTAATTGAAAATTCAATGAAATCAAACGAATTATAGACAGATGTCAAAAGGTAAAATCATCCATATTTTGCATAAAATGCAACAGATACACTAACATAATATGACACTCAGAGTCAATGGCATAATTTTTAGTGTCACGATAAGATGTCATTTGCAGGCGTTGAGTTATTGGCTGATTTTTAATTTTAAACTATTTCCACTGCAGTTGAAGAAGTTTGCAAACTGTTATATATACATCTTATAAATCTGTTGTCTTTATCAGACCACTATCCAGGGGTAAAAATCATATGATTTATGTATGTATTTGTGAATGTGTAATTTGCAAACTACATATCGCACTTCCGGTAAAAATAGTCATAAAAAAATTGATTTTGAATTGAGTATGTGAAGCAAATTATAATAAAAACAGTCATATCGTCGGTGACACTGCAACATAGCGTAACTTCATTTTTTAACAAAAATGTTTTTAGTGCATAAATTCATTATAGGGACTAAGAGCTGTTAGTTTTAAATTATTGATATAATCATTGTTCTGTAAGAGTTACTCGGAAATCAATGCCTACTGTCATAAGACCTACTGTCGTCTTGAGGACAGAGCAGGATCATGCTTTTGCTGTATGCAAACTAAGGTAAGCGCGGGGGATATAACGCGGTCGGGGATATGACGCGTTTTCGAGATCTCGCAAACTCGGCCTACTAGTGACGGAAAGGTATTGGGGAATGATAGTACCGACCATTGCCACCAGATGAAGCGTGTCTAAGTTAGTGTGCAGTGAACCGTCGTGGAAAGAGGGCCTGTTTTGTGCGCAGTTTTGCAGGTAACAACATGTGAAATTTCATCGAATAAATTTTAAAGCTTGTTAATTTGTTTTCTTTCTATGTTTTTATTGGTTTCGTATATTTTACGTTATCGCGCTGTCTTTAAAATCAATAATATGACTTGTATATTTACATAGCCCTCATCGCTTACTATTTGCTATTTTTTACTTAAAATGCCGTCAAATTGGGGATATGACGCATTGTGGTTGCGGGGGATATGACGCTCGTCATATCCCCCACATAATATTTGTGGTAATACTAACTTGTTTTTAGATATGCCTAGCTACAAGTCTAAGAACCTACGGGGCTGCTGGACTGAAGATAACCTTCATGCCGCTTTCAAGGATGTAGCAGGCGGCTCTTCAGTGAGGGGGGCAGCTAAAAAACATGGGATACCGGAAAAAACCCTACGATTCCGTCTCAAAACAAAGAACAGCAATAAAGGCAAGCTCGGGCAACCTCCTGTCCTTGGCTTGGACGCAGAACAAAAATTAGTGGTTCATATCAAGAGACTGCAGGCTGCCGGGTACGCCCCAACAAGGGATTCACTCTGCCGAATGGCTTTCAACCTGGCTGGACAAATGGGCCGAGCTTCCAGCGCACATTTCAACGTAGAGAAACGCAAGGCAGGAAGGGGATGGTTTAACGCATTTCTCAAACGAAATCCATCATTGGCAATTCGAAAAGCACAAGGAGTGTCTATGGCCCGCACGGATGGCATGATAAAGGAAGAAGTGAATAATTATTTCACTTTGCTAAAAACAACGTTAGACTCATTGAACCTCTTGAACAAACCAGCAAATATTTACAATGTAGATGAGTCAGGTCTACAGCTGAACAACCCTCCGCAAGAAGTCATAGCAGCCAAAGGCAGCAAATCAGTTCAAGTTCGGCAGTCAAAAGAACAAGGTGAAACAGTCACAGTTGTTGCCTGTTGTAATGCAGAGGGAAGCTTTTTACCGCCTTACGTAGTCTTCAAAGGCGTTTACAAGCAACAAGTGTGGCTCGATAATATGCCTAACGGATCGGAAGTGGTAATGGGTGGAAAATCAGCCTACATAAATGAAGAGCTGTTCAAGAATTGGCTGGAAAACCATTTTATCCCAAGGAAGACAGCTGGTCCATGCCTATTACTACTTGATGGTCACGGATCACACACTAACTCGCCTGACATATTAGAGAAAGCGTTGGAAAATGACGTCCACTTTCTTTGCCTTCCCAGCCATACGACGCATTACTTACAGCCTCTTGATAGATCGTTTTTCAAACCATTGAAGGCCTATTATCGAAGTGCTGCTATAGAATGGGGAAATGCAAATCCTGGAAAGAAGATAGAGCGCAGGCACTTTGGCCAACTTCTACAAAAAGGCTGGTCTCAAGCTGCAACAATGTCTACGGGTTCGGCAGGCTTCCGGGCCTGCGGTGTGTTTCCATTCGCCCCCTCATCCATTCCCGATTACGCCTACTTACAAGGAGCCCCGGAGTCCAACTCTATGCAAAAAGACGACGAAAGTGATGGCTTTGACTTGGGTCCTCAACCCAGCACATCCAATTCGGGTTCACACACCCCAAAGAAAAAACCCACTGAAACCCACTCTAATAAAACCACAGAAGTGACTCCTACAAAACTCTTAGAAATCGTGTCACCAGTGCCAAAGAGTGCTACTCCTGCCGTGGCGAAAAATAAACAGCATGCTCAGCTTTTGACAACGCCTGAAAATATAGAAGCTAAAAAGGCCAAACGAGCAATCAAAATTGCAAAGCAGCAGAAGACATTCAAGCCTCGAAAGCCGGCAAAAAAGAAGATCCCTTTGGAAGAAGAATTACCATCATCATCTGGAGGCGAGTGGGATGAAAAATCTTCCAAGGATGAAAGCTTAGATGAGGTAGATTTTCTCGAATGTGTAGAAACTGTTAACGTCGACGAATACGTGTTGGTTGAGTTTCCAGGAAAAAGTAAACCATTGTATTATGTGGGTGTAGTCGTTAGCATCAATAATGATGGCGTAGAAGTTAACTTCATGAAAAAAGGGGAGGTACAATTCATCTTTCCATTAGCCGAAGACATCAGCATTGTCAAAATGGAACAAATTAAGAAAATCATGCCGAAACCTAATGTTCGTCGCGGACACTTCAATTTTGCAGTAAAATTCCCCAACACCGTGTCAGTTGTGTAGTATGTATATTATGAATAAAATTTTATTAAAAATTGAAGCTTTAATTTTTTAAAAATTTGAGTTTTTATTTTTGGTTTACATGTAATTTCCCATATACCATATCCCCAACACCTGGTGCGTCATATTACCCCCCCTGTCGGGGATATGACGCAAAAGTTAACTTATTTTATTTTATATATTTTTAGTATTTCTCATTGTAAGATTTAGTTGCAATTTATGCTGTGTGTACCTAATAGTCCTAGGTACCATAAACACCAATCATCATGTCATAATAGGTATTAGCGTTTGAGATATTGCGAAAACCCGAATTGTGCGTCATATCCCCCACGCTTACCTTATATATTGTCAAAACACCCAAATTACTGCTGACGAATTGCTGAAACGTGCAGATACCAATACGCTGACAACCACAGAAATAGCATACGAAATCAAGTTCCCACTAGGAAGTAAAGTGAACACTGGACAACATATAAGTAGTAACAACTTAGTTACACAGTCAGTTCTATTATGTAGTTAGTTCAGTTAATTAGTTACTAATGTAAAACTTTTACGTAGTTACTCAATAATTTCTACACTTCTAATACTCAAGCGGTATTTTTGGTTGGTTAAAATCACAAGTAATATATTAAGAGAACAGGTTTTAGGTTTCCCTGTAAAAAAATCAAATTAATAGTTACGGATGCAGTATCTATTGCAGTATCACTGACGATAAGCTAAAAACATAGACATAATTCTAGCTTTAAGATTTAAGGGCTTGATGGCTTATTAGACCGTTACATTTATTTGGATGCGGCCATTCTCAAACAGTGCCATATTTTAATTATTTTTTTTATGACAATCGAGATTTTTTTTGTAAAATGTAATAGCATTTTTTGTGATAAATCTAAATATATGGCACATCGCTTTTGCTTTAAAGCACATGAAGGCAACCACCGACCCATGGGATGTTTTGATCCGGTCCGCGGAAATGTGTTTTGATCACACTAAAATTCATTCACACACTCAAAACTATTGAAAGTATTATGAACTAGATAAATAAAATTATCAGCTGCTAGCTTGAGGTGATTTTTGTCAAAAATTGTTGACAATAAATTGTCTTTCATTATTATCATTATGAGATACCGCATCATATTAATAGTAACAAGACACAGTTTTTAACTAAGGACGTTTTCCCCGAAAGAAGACTGAAAGTAATTTGAGAAAAAATAAAGCACAGACATTGGAAAACAAGAATGGTAACAAAAATATTGTGTAAGAATCGGAAGCATCAAACTCAATTTTAGAGAAAATAAATACTAAAACATTGGAATAACTTAATTCCAGAGTGCATTAGAAACATTAAATAGAATTTAACCGGACTAAGACTGTACTTATTTACCAATAAAATTGATGTATTTCCCATCCTGAGTGCATCATATGTCTATTTTATCGGATGTGCAATATTATTATTGTAGGATATTCACCTACATTGCAAAAATGAGTGTCTTATTAACAAGTAAAATAATTTCTTTTCATTTCATAAATATCAGAATTATTTAGATGGTGACACACCCACAGACATTATTAAAAAAATTGATCCGTTGAATTAATAATATGTCATTTTTAATATAGTTTTATAAAGCCAGTATTTAGGTCATATTGTTACAATATTCCCTATTTAAATTCTTATCTAGATTACAAATGGGTAACAATGATGTGTATGTGAATTTGTGATTTCTTTACTTGTCTAAAATACAAATAATCAACAAACATATTTTGTAAATAAATATTCTTAAGGATAATTTGAGCTACCAAAGACAACAATAGCTATAGATTCCACAACCAAAATTTAACTTCTAAAGCTAGTTAAAAAAAGTTATATGAACATTATTTTCATTAAGGATTTTGTACACAATGTATTTTAAAAATAAAAATACAAATCAAAATAATTGTTACAGTGAAAGCTAAATGCTATTTTTTTTAGCAGAAAACAAATTTTGTACAGCATTTAAAAATTGAATAAAAACAAGGTAGGTACTATTTGGATTATGTGATTTTAAAAACATACCTTATTAACAAAAGAATATTCTAGATGCACACAATTGTTCGCATAGGAAAGGTTGCTTTATTTTAATAAATTATTATACGTTTTTAAAGTCAACCGGGGTCAAGTCATTATAATTTATATACAGTTAAAACGATTTTATTAACATAAATATTTCATTTAATTTTTTAATGGAAATATCACTCACTACACATTTTGATTTTATCTGATGAAAACCACCAAATTTAAAGCTGAATACAAAATAAATTACTTCAAATAAATAGAGGCAATTATTTTGAGAAGGAAATTTGAAAGTCTATTGGTTGGTTTAAGTGATCATTTAAGATTAAGTACAGACACGGCGGAAACTGAATGGTTGTGATTGAACCGCAGAAAAGTGCGTGGCGAAGTTACATGTATTGAAATAATCCGCATTGTATATCCCATACTTTTTTCTTTCTGCACTTTATCGATAAACAGCTAAATCGCACGGTCTCCGCAAAGTAGCTGAACACTCTTTAAGCATGCCATAGTAATAAGAAGATCGCCACGAGATTCTATTTTCCGGCAGTTGAGTGTAGTTCAGTATGGTGATCTGCGCGAGCAAGTGTGAATGGATACGGAGACGCCAATATAAATAAGAAACGTGTCGGTTTCAAACCGCGCGATTTCCGCAGTGTCTGAACTAAGTCTAATACACCATATCTTTCATCATTCTAAATACAAAATAAAATGTATGGTAGTATGGCACATTGTGTTGACTAGAAAAATGAAATTATTTACAGGTGAAAACTTTACTGTCTAAATGTGTTTTTGATTCTAAAATAAGGACGAGTGTAACTATGAATAAGTAAACTTTACGTTTGTAATTAAATCTTACTATATTTCTTCTCTATAGTAATCTATTTTACTTTTAACATAAGTATGTTTGTACAAAGTCACTTGAATTTAAAATGTGAAGCTAAAAAAAGTGTACTAATGGATGAAAAGATTATAAAATAAATAATATTGTCAGTTTAAAAGGAAAATTGTATCTACCCATTTAATAAAACCTTAGTTATAATAAAAGAATATTCAAATACAAGCTGTCAAAAAATGGTAAATCGTAAAATGAAAATTATTAAAATACACTTTAAAAAGTGCATAGAATGTTATTTTAATGTAAAAATATATGAAATGTATAAGTATATTTGCATTTGTTTACTTTATATTACTGTATATCGACAGTCCCAACATATACTATCGAATCTGCATTTTGCGAGGTTTACAGGAGAGTAAAAACAAAGCTTGATATTTTTTCAAGAAGCTATCAGATACTGTAGAATTTCTAAACATGTGTCTATTGAAAAACAATATATTATACCAAAGACGTCAAACCAGAGTGAATACACCAAAATACACCAAAATACATTTTTTTTCACGTTTATTTTCAGAGCTATAGCAACAAATCTGCATTCATTTGAAAATAGGGTTAGGCTTATTTGTTACGGTTTTATTTTTGTTACAGAGAAAGCAGCAATTTTGGCAAGGTTTGTATTAAAATTTGTCTCCTCCCCAAACAAAAAAATTCTCGATGAGTCATATTGGTTCTAAGCCCTAGATGGGGATGGAAATAAATATTCATGTGCACAATAATGGGGAAATATCACATACTATGAATACCAATAAAAATATATGAAATGGATTTAGAATAATTAATTGTATTTTCAAAATCAATATGGATATTGCCGAGAAATGTTTTCATACATAAATTAATAAAAGGACTTTAAAAAAATATGTGGCTAGAAAAACGCAAATGACCCTGACAGTTGTGACGTCAAGATTCATGACAATGTTCTAAACCAATTTGAATGGGCAGGAACAAATAAACATGAGCCGTGACGTATGAGGGGCGTGGCCAATGGAATGACCATTTTCGCGGAAATTCAAAATTACAAATTTAATAATATTTATGCTACTAATAATTAGCATAAAATTTATTTTTTTTACTGGAAAGTATTTCATAGACTTTTATTATGTACTTTAAAAATGTTAAAAAAACCTGATACTTCCCTATTGTATAAAAATGAGTAACATAATGAAAAGTGAGTTATTTTCTCAGACAAAAAATATAATAAAATAAAAAAGAACTAATTCAATTCAGATTTTTGTGTCTATACTGTGTGTTTTTAGGACTCTGTTAATTTATTGCATAAACACATATATTCATTTCTAGGGAATCTATATAACACTAGATCATTTTGAGTGTCCTCTGGTTAGGTTAGTCACCATTTTAACATGGCTTAGCCTGATCTAAGATGGAGTGCTAGTATTTAACAATAAAATATGTAAAGTTTAACGATTTTTGTTGTATAGATGTTCAAGATTAGTACACTAATTGAACAGACAATTTGTATAATGAAATCAAAGCCATAAAATAAACATTGTTTTGATACAGAGAAAATAAAAAATATTTTAGCATGGTGTAACAAATTTAAGATCTAAGAAACAAAAAGAGATCCAGCTCGTTAAAATAATTTAAAGACAATATAACAATATAGTTTGTTCATAGTTAATCTCTACCACAACAAAATCAGTATTCAAAATGAAACATTCCCATATCAAAACCTATCCAAGTCAATTAAACAAGAAAGCTGAAAAATGATTTAAATGACTTTGAGCAAAAACAGTTTTTGTTCTTTGCTGTTATTATTATATGGAAGCGCTTTCAAATTGAAATTCAGATATTATTATAACAATATAATTATGTGGACAAATATTAAAAGACTCCATAAATATGAATAGATTTACTTTATAAATATGCGACGAAAGATAAAATTGCGGAAGTTATAAAAATACTGTGTAAAATTTAAACGGAGTACGTAAGAGTCTGTGTTGGTAAGACACCCATTGTGAATAGGATAATATATGTATGTATGTATAACCAAATTTGGTGTGCATAATCTGCTTAAGCTCCTATGATTGTGTCAAATATAAATATATTTACGCCTAATTTACGTGCATCGTTTGCATATAATTAAACGTGAAGATCAGTTAGCCACTTCACAACGTGTCGAGGCGAAGTGTAACGAGACATTTACACCGGCGCAGGGTTGGCGCGGAGAATGGTGGCTCTGTTTCCAGTGGACGTGGTATTCTGTAGGAACTAGCTCCTTATTACACAAATCCTTTCATCTGTCTTGTGGTATCCTGACAGATCTCAAGACCTTGCTTTGCTGAAATGATTAAAGGATAGAATTAAAAGCATTTATGACACTTACATAAATTGTTTATTGGGTGATACACTTAGAATTTTTCAAAGTGGCAGAAATCTTTTGAAAAGTAAGATTTTTTATGCATTGCATTTTTTGTTATATATAAGATTTACACATACATATTTCGTAGTTCATATTTATGGCATATACACTGGCTGTCAAATTGTGAAAATTGATCTTAAAATATAACTAATTATCTAGTTATCAATGAATTGGATCATATTTACAAATAACATAATCTAACCATTCTGTTTTCCACAGTTGCAGAGTAATTAAAGCATTTTCTCAACACATACAGTGCCATTTTTATGCACAGTCTAATCACAACGATAGTCTACTAGAGAATGAAGGCTAGGAAGACAATTACCCACAAATTGAAATGCCACCTACTACGCGCTTATATTGCTTCTATTTAATTTATTAGAATACAGACCACCTTGTGCATTAGAGTGAAGTCAGCAATTGTCCTTCTGGTGGAGAGAAATGATAACCTAAATTCAGATATCGAAGTTTGTTAGCAAATTTAATGTAGAGGTTTATCCCTTTTAAACTGTATGTAGTGTAAAAACTTTAGCTGAGCTCTTCCCAAGTTGAAAGAGTTGTAGTCGTACAAAGGGCTCTATTATAGCAGTACTGGTTACCTCATACTGGAGATCCGTCTCCATGAGCCCCCGCAAAGCCACCAGCTGGTACTGGCGGGCGCGCAGGGCTGGGGGCGCGCGGCGCAGCGCCCGGAGGGCCGCCCCCGCACGTAGCTGCCCCGCCCCGTGGGAGGGGTCCAGCACCAGCAGGCGCACCCCTCCCCCCCGTCGGGGGCTGCCGCGGACCACCTCGCACCCGATTATGGTGCGGGAGTGACCTGAAATATTCACTCATAAACATTGTGTTCTACCTATTTTCAGGCAGATAAGAATGCAGTTATGTATGTGATAGAACCTAGAGATCTTTGAATATTCTCACACATGGTCAATCATTAATGTTAACTGTTTCTTCCTCCTAATCGGTCCCTCGGTAAAGAGGATCGTGGCCACCATCCAGACGAGTCTCCCTTAACCTTCTCGGTGTCCTACGCCATTTAACTCATTTAGTATGGTATTTGTGATTCTTCTGATTTATTATAACCGTCCTAGTAAACGTTCCCTTCCTCATCTACCATCAAATGTTCTAAGCATAATCTGTAGCTCCAGGCTGTCCGGCCCCCAGAAATAAGGGTGTGCTGCTCGCATTGTGTAGAGATGCCAAATTCACTCAGTATCGACTCGCTGTTTCTGTGCTCTGACCAATGTTCTCGCAGCAGTCGTCTCCAACACTACATTAATGCGTCAATCCCTATAATTCCTGACCCTTAGTGTCCATATCTCTAAGAAGCTTACTGAAACTAAAGAGTCAACCATTTAGTGGGCAATAATTCACCTTGATGTTGAAGATAAAGCGGCGGTTTAAATTCCCCGGGATTTTCCTGGAAGTAGTTGAGGACCCAAGAAAACAATGCCGGGTGACCTCCATCTTCCCCGGTAGGTCGGTGGAAGTCAATCAGTTGACATCTAGAAATCCAACATACAAATTTTTACACGGAATGATGTCATTACAAATTTCAAATTCTAATGAACATTATCGGATATATAAATTATTGTTGCACCTTATTCTTAATGAGGATAATACAGTGACAACCTCACAAGCTCCGATCCACTTTCTTGTATTGTAAAGCTTTGAACCCAATTGCTCTGCCCCCTGTAAAAGTAAAAAGAATTCCCAGTTCAAAAGGCATATTGTATACTTGAAATATTCCTTTCCAATATTCGATGAGAAGTATTTTTTTACATGAAGTTGAAAGTGCTATACATTTAAAAAAAATCAGTTTTACTAAGTTAGTTATTTTCAGTCTCTTAATTAACAAAATTTAAGCAAAGGCAAAAAAAATTGTATGTGATGAATTTTGAATGAAAATGATCACAACTTATAGTGACATAACCAGGAACGACTCATGCCTGTGAATGTGTTCGTTGTGTTCGTAATCTAAAATTCGTGTTGAGTCAGGATATTATTAAACAATATTGATTGACAGTACCGAAAATTAAGTACACTTGATAGATGGGAAGCCAAACAAATTACTTCACTGGGATTGATTACATTAAAATGTTTTTATTTCAGGTGTACCTGTGTATCAAAGCCTAGTTTCCATGCATGCTCCACCATCAGCTGCAGGCGGGAGATGGAGGGTACAGCATTTCTGGGTTGCTGAGGAGGTGTTTTCCCCGCACCGATTGTCACCCACGCCCCATTGTACACAACTTCATTGTAAGGACTGTTTTCTACCAGCGATGATATCAACATTTGCATATTCCTGAAAAAGTGATTTAAATTGAAAACATCACATTTGCATGAAAATACACAGAGTGTTCTCGAAAATGTATTATTTTGTACAAATTATACGAAAGTCGACACCTAGATCAGTTTCTCAAATTATAAGTTTTCACATTCTTGGAATCTAATTTATAGTTTATTCCAAAATAATACTAATTGTGGTGTACCTTCGAGGGAAAAAATCATTAATGCCTGTCATGAATGAAAAATTGTTTATCAGCTAATTTAGATTTAGATAAATTCACTTTTTACTGAGGTCATATTTACTTATTCTGATAGTCATGAGCTGGCGTTTCAACCTCCGAAGGGAAAAGAGCCGGACCTACCATTGGCACAAAGAACCAGACACTTGCTTATGAGGGAGTGGAGAATAAAATGCTGGTGTAATTTTTACAAACACATATCTTTTCGTCCCTTTTCCGTAAGTGACAGGGAGCTACATCTTGCTAGATCCGCCGCTGGAGGGGAATACCCGGTTTACGGAACATTCAGTATATCAACACTCACAAAAAAAAAGTTACAGTTTTTCAGGAAGCATTTTTTTAAAATCCACCTTAAAAAGAATATTTTTTAATGATTACTTTGTAAATCCTAACAGAATATGTTTTGTACATCGAATGAATCTACATTACATATAAATACAACTGTTTTCTATAGGCTGTTTGATCTTTAGTTGATCAGTCAAAATAATAGATCAAATTGTTAAGTAACTTACCGAAAACCACACCCCCAGCCTCTATCTCCATACGTACTAGCGTAGTGGTCCACAGCAGAGCATAAGTGTGTGCGTAGAATAGATGGGTTTTGAGCATTTAGCGCTAGGATTCTTGGAAGAATTCCTGAAAAAAAAAGAAAACATTCTAAAAGACAGACACAATTTCTTTATTTTTAGATTAATTTTAGGGCTACTGAACTCACATTTCTTTACTTTTTATTTGTGTTTTATTTTGAATACATTAACATTCCATCAATTTAACATTTCATTTAATAAGACATTTTGGTCTCTATTATACAATGGTATCATATTAACAACGTATTGCTTTATTAAAGGCCAGAAAATATTTATTACATATACGCAGTTTTACTATTGTAAAGTGTGGTCCTTATGATAGCATAGGGTTTCCTAAGAGAGTGGTGCCACCATCTAGCGGCCATAGTGTAGTGGTAGATGACGTCACTAAAATGTCTACAAATCAAATAGCACAGGTTTCTTAGAAAGCATTGATTGATAGCAGAACGTCAAACAGCGATGACGTCTGTCAAAAATGACAAAATTTTGATTGATTTTGTAAGAAAATCAAGTAAATTTTGAAGTTTGCACTAAACCATGAGATGCACACTCTGCAGCAATGATAGATTTTGACATACGATGACTCCTTATCTTTCAAACGCACCTACTTTACCAAACATACCTATGCTGCTTAGTTTGTTTATTTAATAAACGCCCAGAGGGCTCTTACAATATATAGTTAAAAGTACATTAAGCATTATAGAAAATAACATAAAATAAAATCATAACTATTACACTAAACATGTAATTCATTCTAAAAACAAGAAAGATAAAGGAAATAAAGTGAAGACCAGTAGAGAAACACATTTAAAAGGAGAATTGAAGGGATAGTCATTAGATGGATAGGATAGCTGATTTGATTGCAGCAGGAGTGGCGTGTAGCAAGTCCAACAGCTCAGCATAATTATTAGCAGTTCTGTGGATGCTCACTAGGGGAGGGGAGAATGGTGGGTGAAGTTTGTCCTATTGTACGAACATGTGTTAGTTTGCCCGAATGTCCATTTTCTTAGTTTAATATAAATAAGTTTATAAAATTAGATGATCGGTCCATAAAATTAGGTGATCACGGCCACTAGATAACGGCACAGCTTTCTGTAAGTTTACATCTCAGGGCAACGTCAAGATGGTCGTCATGGCCATTAGATAATGGCACCGCTTTCTTGGGAAATCATGGCTTTAGAAATGACAATTACATATTGCTTATATGGAACCCCACCGTGTACTTAATGGTGTTTGATTTAAAATGTGTACTAGCCTTTTGTACAGCTTGTTGAATCGTCGACACCATCACTCTCCGCTCTCTTCAAGCCGATTCTTCTTTCATAATAGTCTCGCACTGAGAGTTCCCCCGTGTATACGGCCCTTCTGAGTCCCCGGGCGGCCTGTTGCCCGTAGTTCCCCTGCTCGTCCATTCCATACTGCGCCTGCGAATTATATTTTAATACTATTGATCGGATTGCTGATTTACTCTTTATATTAAATAAAAAAAGTATTTCTTCAATTTTTACACATGTACTGATGGCGACTGAGTTTTTCTGGGCCATTGTGATGTGTCATTGCAAAGATAAAAAAAAACATATATTAGCATTCTTATGATTTACCCAAATATTTCAATTTTGGGGCCATTTTAAGTTGTAAACAATTCACTATTAAAAACGGTAATCAAATTGTGGTAGAGCAGAGTTCAAACATTGGACCTCTGATCTGTGATTTTGCAATATTAGCCACAGGACCACATCTTGGTTCAGATTATTTTGATTTGATATTTAGTTTATTTTTTATTATAAATTCACTCAAATGATTTATTCAATTTAATACAATATTTCCTGAATAATGTGTGTGAATTATATAAATAAATTTGACCGCTCACTTTAACTGACATCATAGACAATAAATATTAAATTATTTAATACCGAATTTATAGAAGAACACTGATAACCAGTTATTTAGAGGCTCGTCAGCAGGTGGGAAAGAGAGGATATGGAAGGAAGTTATAAAAAAACACACCACAATACCCAGACCAATTAATATCAAATATACATACAATAAAACACAGTGAGTAAACAAACCCTTAGCATTTCAAATTCTCTTTGTTCTCGGTGTCTCTGTACTTCTCTCTGCTGATCGCTGATGGCCCCGGAATTAGCTGGTGGCTCATTTCCCCCTCGTTCGAAATGCTCCTCTATGTGCTTTGTCTGAAAAATCAGCAGCAAAACATCTAACTTATTAATGAAATAAAGTTTAACCCGTACTAGGTATAAAATAAAACATACAAAATTTCAAACAATATTTTCATAATAAAAACAGATAATAAAATATCAACGGCGTAGAAAAGCAAAATTTACTAAGCGATATGTAGCCAACTTTACAGAAGAGCTAATTAAAGCTTTTTTTTCAATCAATAAAAAATATTGTTCATTAAATTTTTATTTAAATTATGTAGGAATCAAGCCAATATAATAGGTATGGATGAGATTTTTTGTATTAATTAAAAAAAATATTCAAAAAATTGGCTTTTCTGTTAAGTTGATACATGTCCCTTGGTAATTTTTTCAATTTTTGATTTCGATATATATATTTTGTTATAAAATAACAATGGATAAAAATGTTGATATTTTGTACTTTCTGTCTGGTCTAACATTAATTTTCACAAAGGTATCATCATCATTATCATAATTTCCCATCAGCACCCAGTGGTGCATAAGACACTGCATTTATACTACAATTGCAGCGTATTTGAATATTTTTTTGTTATATGGAATGTAAGGTGACCAGTCTTACGCTTCAAGAGCCAAGTTAAGTGACAGACAAATGTTAACATATTGAAAAATCTACAAATTAAGATGACATGTGAGTCACAAATCCCACTACATTGTGTTGAAATATCAAAATAAATATTTGAGTTAGTAGCAAAAACAGCTCTGACTCGCACATTTATTGTTATATGCATATGAAAAAATTATTATTATAAATTATGCATATGAAATTTATTGTTATATGCAGAAAAATTGTTTTTAGCGATCTGTGCATAAGCAGAAAATGCCTCATTCAAATAGTTTCATGAAGAGCCCACATTTGGCAAACTGTACACTGATTTTTAAAGTAAATTTTCAGAATACGCAAACATTCTATCATGATTATAAAGAAAGCATAAATATGAATATAAAATAAAAAGATTGATAGATGAATTCTAACAAGAAAATAAAGAACTTTCTTGAGATACTTGAGAACAATACGGAAACATAGGTATTTTTAAGGCGTGTGTACGCGATTACTTTACATTGTCATTGGCTGGTGAACGCGATTACTTTACATGGTGAATATCAATTTGTTTGGTTATACGTACCATGTCTTGTTGAGTGGTACAGTTGGGTAGAGTCTGACAGCATACAGGACACACGAGGGCACTTGGCGATGGACTTGATTCCACTAGCATGTTCTCAGCAGATTGGAGATACGATGCGTTTTCAGTTCCTCCTGTCGCTCCATCCTGAATCAACAAACAACAATTGCCAAACTGCATCTCTCAAGGAAAAAATATAATTTATTACGTGACTTTGCATAAAAAAAAAGTTAAAGGTATGTACAGTCTAGTAAACATATACACCTCATATATTTAGAATATCAGGTTAATGGGCCAATTATAGATTTCCATGTTTTATTTTTTATTATTTGTGTTTTGACAAAGTAGTGAGAAAAAAAACCAGTCAGTAACAAACAAACAACAATTGTTTTCTTCGTTGTGAGAATGTTTGTAAGGGGGTGTAAGTGTAGGCGTGTGTTAGTGAGCATGTGTAATCAAGAACTATGTATGTGTGAAGGGTATCGCTCATTAACCCTTTTATTCAGGATGTAAATTTTTGACTTTCGTACTAATCAAAATTCAAAAGCGGTGATTTAAAAAAAAATACAGGAACCCCTAAGTAGATCTGTATTATTTTTTTGTAAACGTTTGTAATCAGCATTACACAGAAAAGTTTGTTTTTAACTAAGACGGCTTCTGGCTGGTTTGTTTGTTTTGGAGCAAATTCCTGTTGTTCTGATAAACGATATTGTCAATATTGTCACCGTTCAGGCAAAAGTAACTGACCACAAAAAAAAAACGTTTTGAGTTGAATATGCCATTCAAAAAGTGAAATTATGTTCCTTACGTGGCGAAAATCACCAAGGTTACTTAAGTTGAAAAAAAGTTGGGTAAATCTAAATTTTTGTTAGTGAAAAACAGAGGTGTGACTTTCAATAAAGTCTCAACAAGCATAAATCACTAAAGGCAGATAGAATTAATTGTCAATTTAGACAGATTTTTATATATTTGTAAGGATGATAGTAGTTATTATTTGTATAATAAAACACAAAACAATAAATATGTTAAAAAACATTTCTTTACATAAAACATATTTTTAACTACAAAATTTAATGATTATTTGTAATATTTCCTTCCCGGTCACAAACTCTTTTGCGTTGCATTGTCCAGATTATAAAAAGGCAAAAGTCAATAAACCAGATTTTCGCCACCTTAAAAATCTTCCAGATATATGAAAAATTTTAAAAAGTTACCGATGGATTTTTGAAAAAGGACAAAGGAATTTTGTTGTGTACATAAAACTATCAAATTGCGATTTCTCAAAAAGGTGTTTTTTGGGATAGTGACTTTTGCTTGAACGGCGATGATACTTAAGGCAAGTTCAGTAAAATTAAATTAATTTAATTAAATAACATTGCAAGATTTTTACACTTTAAATTAATTTCGTCGGTTGATTATCAGTTGGAGATTCATTGCTTATAAAAAATTAACGTTCAATAATTTCTTAAGTATAAAAGATTTTTTTTTAAATACCAAAAATTTTCAAATAATTTCTTCAGTAAACCAAGAATAAAAAAATATTTTTAATATCCACAGGAATTAATTCAGGTATGAAAGATTTAAGAGGGTACTTTCACAAATTGGGAATAACATTAAAAACACATTTAATATTAAGAGTAGATTTTTACGAATTTTTATAGACTGTGTTTAATGTTTATTTTAAAGACCGGTGGTAAATGTAATTTTATTTACGGAGTAGTGAGAACTTAAACAGAAAAAAGAAAACGGTTTACTAGCTCCCTTCCTTAATACGTAACATAAAATTTGGACAACTTTCTCTAGAGAGGCTTATTCTAGTTGTTTAGATTTTCAGTTACCTTTTGCGGGCTGAGTATATCTCTGTGCTCTATATTGACGTGCAGTTCCAAGTCTGTCCCTCCTGTGAAGGTCCTCTCGCACAGTGGGCAGTGGAGACCGGCCGGCGTCTGGGCGAGGGTGGGGTCGGGGGCAGGGTCGGAGGCAGCGTCGGAGCCAGTGGACGTGTTGCCCTGGTTGCTGGACTCCAGCGAGGGTGAAGTCAGGTCGAAATGCGCACGGTTCATGTGTTCTTCCAGGCGCTGGGCGCAGTCAGAGGTATACTTGCACATCAGGCACTAAATTCAAATTTAAAAAGTAAACTAATGAGCGTCACCCTGTTTCAGATTTCAGATACTATAAAACATACTTACAGGCGAACAAAAATGAGGTCTTTAAGTAGAGAACTTATTGAAGTATCTAATTTCGTAACGGTGTAGGCAGCAAAATTACCTGTTCATAGGACCAAGAGTCTTCAACGGCTTGCCGCAGAAGCTCAGGGATTAAAAAAATGTAAATAAAAATATGGGTTATAGATTTGACAGAGCCGTTAGTGGAATATTTAATTTATAATAATAAAGTGCGTTGAATACCCGCTGACTCAACTGAAGTTGTGCAAATAGAAATTCTTGTTTTGATTTAAGTTGGCGAATCTCTCAGGCGAATGTATGGTCAAACTATGTACAACAGATGCGCGAATGCCGAGATCCGTACATGATCTAAGTCTAAGATGAGCATTATTGACAAAATCGAGGAAGGAGCTCTGCGTTGGTTTGGACATGTAGAGCGAATGGACAGCGAAAGAACGGCTAAAAAGATTTACATTGTGAATGTTGATGGATGCAGAAATAGAGGAAGACCGAGAAAGATATGGCATGACCAAATCCAATAAACACTTGAAGATGGACATGTTAAAAGACGGAATAATCGGCGAGCGTGCATGAGAAGATGTATGATTCTAGAGGAAGCAAGATCTGTATGCAAAGACAGTGATATGGCGTTCAATCCTCTCTGTCTACCCTTATAAAGAAACGGCATGCTAGTTTGTTCATTTTGATTCGAGTTATTTATTAACATTTCTTGATGGAATTCCATTGAAATTATATAATAAAATATAAATTAAAAATAATTCTTGTCCCGCAGTAGGGTAAACCTAGGGAGAAACGTAATAAAAAAATAAATAAGGAATAAAGCTGCCAAAGCTGCTTCTTCGTGCAGTATACGGTGAAGATGCTATAAATTATTGATTAATTTGTTGTAAAATAATGAAGGAGAATACATTATTGACTAATTTGTTGCAATTTTTTCCTCTTGTTCCTTTCGTTTGGAAAAAACGGACACAACTTGTGTTAACACCAATACGTAACACATGAATTGGAATTTATAAAAATATTTTTAAAAGTTATATTTGGTGATGCAGATCAAGTGATTCGTATCCTCTCGGTGACAGGGTCTTACCAGCCTCTACTAAGCAGATTAAAAATATGAAAACAATTTTATATTTATATTTGACGCAATCATTTTGAGGTGAAACATTTTGAGAAATTTGAAGTCAAATAAGGAAACTTCATCAAAGCTGGTTGGAAGCGTATGATATTGAGGATTTTTTTTCATTGCAAGAAAGGAGTTTTAGAGACGTAAAACTCTTACTAAAAAATGACACACACAAAAAGGAGTCTTATTAGATTCACTACCAAAGTCTGACTGAGTTGAAAATTGAAACTAAGCATTTAAAACAAACATTTCTTTCATATGCTACATACTTGGAATTTGAGATTTAACGATGTTTCATTAGTTTGTATCACGTTTTTATTTACCTGAATGATGGGTGGACTCGGAGTACGAGGTTTCACCTTCTTGGGTGTGTTAGTCTTAAGTTTCAGGGCTAGTTGAGATCTTAAGGGTGATCCTTGACCAGCGCTCGATAGTGACAGCTAGAAAACCAGTCACAATGCAAAGATTAATACTAAAATACGGATAATTAATGGAAACAAAGCATGTGACAAATTTATTAGAAAGTGTTACTTTTCTTTGTCCAACATCAATTGTTTTCATACTGCTTTATATTAAAATTATTCACTACAGAGTTCTAGCAAGGAATATTTACAAAAAACATTATAGTATTTAAATACTGATTGCTACAAAGGAATTACAAAGAGCTGTGTATCAATTTACCTTGCTACCAGCAGGAGATAGTTCGTAATCACTGCTGGAGTTGTTACCTGAATTGTTTCTGTAATCTGTAAAAATAACAATATTTGAATTAACTAACTAACTAACTAACTAACCATCACGCCATTTCCCCAGAGGGGTAGGCAGAGAGGATAGAACGCCACACCACTCTGTCCTGGCACACTTCCTTTGCTTCCTTCACATTCATACATCTTCTCATGCACGCACGTCGATTATTCCGACTTTTCACATGGCCACTTTCAAGAATTTGTTGTACTTGATCATGCCATGTCTTTCTCGGCCTTCCTCGACTTCTACAACCAGACACATTCGCATCATAAATCTTTTTAGCCGTTCTTTCATCATTCATTCGCTCCACATGACCGAACCATCGCAAAAGACCTTTCTTAATTTTGTCGATAATGCTTAACTCAGCCTTGCATTCTGCTCTAATTTCGACATTAGGGCACCTATCATACATTGTTTTTCCGCACATTCGCCTGAGGGATCGCATTTCAACAGCATTCAGTCTACTTTCGTCCCTTTTTTTCCAACTCCATGCTTCGCTTCCATACATTAGGGTTGGTACCAGAACTCCATTATGAACTGCTAATTTAGCCTCTTGCGATAGACACTTATTTG